>NC_085957.1:9926821-10230860 GCF_963556715.1 Cydia fagiglandana
ACTGACGTGGCAGAAACGGTGTATAAAATATACGAAGATGTCGAAGATAGAAATGATAAAGAAACTGCAACATCAAATGACAAAACAGAACATAATGATGGTGTTATAACAGAAGTACCACTCACACAGAAACAACTAGACACGATAGAAACGGTGTATCAAATATATGAAGATGTTAAAGATAGAAATAATGAAACTTCAACATCAAATAACAAAACAGAACATAATAATGATGTTATAGCAGAAGTCACACAGAAACAACACACGACAGAAACGTTGTATCAAATATACGAAGATGGAAAAGAAAGCGCAACTTCAAATGACGAAGAACGTCCTATTATGAGAACAACAGCAACTGTCACTGCGAGGTTTATTTATGTTCTGAATTCAAATGCTTCGAATGTGTTCAAGCATTATGAAAATGAGAAAATCGTTGATTTAACGTAGAGACAACGATTAAGAATAAATATTGAAGTCTGACTGCTTTGGTTTAATTACATCTAAATATCAAATGCCTTCCTTCTTCCTGGCGTTATCCCGGCATTTCGCCACGGCCTATGGGAGCCTGGGGTCCCGCTTGACAACTAATCCCATGATTTGACGTAGGCACTAGTTTTTACGAAAGCGACCTTCCAACCCAGAGGGTAAACTAGGCCTTATTGGGATTAGTCCGGTTTCCTCACGATGTTTTCCTTCACCGAAAAGCGACTGGTAAATATCAAATGATATTTCGTACATAAGTTCCGAAAAATGCCATTGTAGGTAATACTTATATTATTGGATCTGGGGCGTAAAGAGAAACTATGATGATCTGGATGAAGAGATGTATTATCGAAAGGAATAGGCACTGATACAAATTTTGCGTTTACAGCATTAGGGTCTAAAACGGATGTGTCTGCTTGACGCACACGAACAAAAGCCGTGTATTTATTTAAACTAGTTCTACGCGCGTTCACGCAGTATCCTTTAAACAAGATTCTGTTAGTTTATGAAGACACTTTCCAACATATATTGCATTAGTAATTTAGTAACTAATATCGTACTTGTATGCTTTTATGGAGCAACACTGTTCAACAGTAAGCAGTAACTCATGGTCATGGAATAAATTAAAAGAAAAAGTTAACAGTATCTCTAAGGTTGTTGGGGGTCAATCGTTCTATCTTCCACGTTTTAGAGCCCCGATGCATATGTTTTCGTCTAGTGAGACCATTTTTTGAGCTTCTCGCGTTTGTTCAAAAATAATGTTTTTGTTTAAAAATTACTAATATTGAATGCTTATATATACTAATGTAATTTAATTTTATATGATAATACACTGCAATAAGTAAATCCAAACACAAGAAATACCGTTTGTACTGAAAGGAAAAAATAAATGTTTTTTTAATTTTTTATTGACGGGTAGGATTACAACATATGTGAAAAGGGCTATTACTAGGGAAAGCAATAGAGCTCTGCCAATGTACTGACAATTTTGTTTCGAGCCCATGCATGCAGCAGTGCTGTAGGAGAGGACAATATGATTTGGACAACGTTTTTGAAAAGTCCTTTTTTTTCAGCAATAAAAGTCTCATGCAATTTTATTATACGATCAAAATAAACTACATTAAATATTGCTATTATGGTTCACATTACTGGGTCATTTTATGTTCATGTGTAGAATTTATTAAAATAAACAAAATTTTGCGTGGAACTAGACGAAATAATTTGCATCGGGGCTCGTATATGTCCAGATAGCGAAAAATATGTGTTATGTGTGTAATGAGAAACTTAAATAATAATGTATTTTAAACTATATCTTGTTACATATCAAATGAAAGAGCTCATTTTGAAATTCAGATTTTTTTTTCTAGTTTTAATATAAATAGTTCACAAGTTATTTAAGAAAATAACCAAAAAATGACCATTTCTCCCCCTTTGCCTACATATAAAATATACATTGTTAAAAATTGGGTAGTGTACGGAACCCTGGGAACGCGACTCCGACTCGCACTTGGCCGGTTTTTTTTTACCTTAAATCCGACGTTTCAGCTGGGTTGCACCAGCAGTGGTCACTAAAAGGTCAATGAAGAGATAAACAATACTAAACTACCCGAAATTTAGTTAATAAAAATGTTCGGGGTAGTAAAAAAATTTAAACTACCCGTTTTATGTTTGTGGTCTAGAGTCAGACCAAGAATAGTCTGCAGCGGATTTGATAGCCCGGGCAGTGAAAGTATTATTTTAAACGTCAAACTTCTATGAAATTATGACGTAGGTATAAATGACACTTGCACTGCGTGGGCTATCAAATCCGCTGCAGAATTTTTTTTGGTCTGACTCTATAGTTCGTTTTTTTAGCATTAGAAAGAACTTGAAAGAAGGTAAGCGATCTTGACATGTCTTTTAATTGAAAAACGCTTTTTAAAAATCAATTACTATTACTTATGAAAGCAGAAGAATATAAATGAACGTATTAGATTCATAATTGTTACATATTTGCCGTAACTTATTTTTAAAATGTGTTTTTCAATTAAAAACAAATCAAGATTGTTTACCTTCGTCGAGTCGGACTCGCGCACGTAGGGTTCCGTACCATAATGCAAAAAAAAAAAGCAAAAAAAAACGGTCACCCATCCAAGTACTGACCACTCCCGACGTTGCTTAACTTTGGTCAAAAATCACGTTTGTTGTATGGGAGCCCCATTTAAATCTTTATTTTATTCTGTTTTTAGTATTTGTTGTTATAGCGGCAACAGAAATACATCATCTGTGAAAATTTCAACTGTCTAGCTATCACGGTTCGTGAGATACAGCCTGGTGATAGACGGACGGACGGACGGACAGCGAAGTCTTAGTAATAGGGTCCCGTTTTACCCTTTGGGTACGGAACCCTAAAAAGGGGACCTTAGAATTTATCTTCTCTCTTTAATATCTTTTTTAATATTGATCCTTGCCAAAAAGTTTTAATAACCTTTTATATAGGAAATTTTATGCTAATTATTCATCAACTAAAATTTTTTTTGCTATTAGCCATCATTTACGAGTTATTTACGAATGACTAAAAAAGGGGACCTATGTATTTATTTTCTCCCTTTAATATTTTTTTAAATATTGATTGTGGCGAAAAACAGTAGCACTCATTTTATAAGAAATCTGAAACAGATTATTTACGTAAAAGGTTATTTTTTGCTGTGGACTACCGTTTACGAGTTATTTACGAAAAACTTAAAAAAATAAACGATTGTAGAACAAATTATAAGTAACTTTCCCATATTCATAGTATTTTGTATTGAGATCACTCCGACCCACGCTTAATATTATTTTTTATCTCCCATTTATCGATAGTTTTGTATAATAAACTATATATTTTCTTAAACGTAATAAGTGTAGCTTTACAACTGTATTTATTGTTTTCAGATTCCTGCTACACTTAAAAAAAATGGTAATTATGAAAAAATCACAAATACGTTTTTTAGTCTTTTCTACTTTACGCTTTTTTTTGTTAGAAAGTGCATTGTTTTAGTTCCAAAACTAGATTTCTCATCCTTAATTTATCCGACAATGATATATCACATGCCCTAATAGGGATAGTTTTAGAGAAATGTTGCTCCAAGTGAAGCGCGGCGGCGTCGAACTTCCCCCCTCCCCCCCACTAAATGAGACGTGGCTCTCGACGGCTTCCGGTCTGTATCTGCTCAAGACCAGCTAACAATCAACTGTGCCAAGTTTCAGCGCATAGTCTCAAAGTGCAAGGTGTGGTGCAGTAACAAACTAGCTATTATAAAACTAAAGGATAATTACTTAACTAGCTGGGATCTACTAGCAGTTTATTTTGATAATGCGTCGCACATTACCTACTAGTCTAGATGACTCCGCGAAAACCAAAAATAATGTATTCATAAAAAGTAAAACAACAACAAATACTTACGGCACAATAAAGCCAAAGCCATTTTCAATTTCAACGATCCTTGAAATTTGAAACTAAATTCCAACGTCAAACACGATCTGTCAATATTTTGGCGCCAACGTAAACGGATGCGTTCACAATCGCGGCAAACTTTTTTTTAACAGTCGTTGGCGCTTAAAAAAGTTTTATTACTTGAAGGCATTAGCTCAAATTTTATACCACATTGTATTGCACAGTAGAAATTCCGAATACTTGAATGAAGGCGTAAGTATTATTTGTATTGTACTTGTATTTTATTATGTTATTGTATCGATGTCGGTGCTTACAAACGGCGTTTAGTGGAATTCTATTTGCTTTTTTATCAAGTGTTACTCGTTTTATGAATGGAATTCCGGATGCCATGCGTGGTTGGCTGAATCGGCGTGAAATCCTCAGTAAGTGAAATCACAGGGAAATTAGGATTGGCAGAAAAAAGGCCGCACTCGATTTTTATGGAATTCGTAGTACGAGTAGGTAGAGTTGTCACGCCCTTGTTATTTTTGTGATTCTCACGGGAATCATTTTGGTAGCAAATTAAAATGAAACAAACTTAGGAAAAAAAGCGCTGGTGGCCTAGCGGGAAGAGCGTGCGACTTGCAATCCGGAGGTGGCGGGTTCTAACCCCGGCTCGTACCAATGTGTTTTCCGAAACTTATGCTTATGTACAAATATTATTTGATATTTACCAGTCGCTTTTCGGTGGAGGAAAACATCGTGAGGAAACCGGACTGATCCCAATAAGGCCCAGTTTACTCTCTGGGTTGAAAGGTCAGATGACAGTCACTTCTGCTAAACTAAAGGGCAAAAACTAGTGCCCACGCCAGTTCCTGGGATTAGTTGCCAAGCGGATCCCAGGCTCCCATGGGCCGTGGCAAAAGCCGGGACAATGCGAGGTAAATGATGATTAGATTTAGATTACAATATCTGAGCCGTCTGTTAACGAAGTTTTAATCTAGGTAGAATAATTTTAGAAGATTTCCCATCCACTCATTCGTAAAAATAATAAATTTTCAGCAACAATATAAATATTTTAAAATCCGGGATGGTTCTTAGCTCAGTTAGCAGTAGGTAGGTTCTCAGTTCTCAAGGATTTTCTAAAACTCTCCCTGTCTCTATCTCTGAACGCCCTCTGTTGGAACTTCCCACAAATACAAACTATAAAGGCCCCAGTACACAATGGGCCATTGCCGGCCACTTCAAGGGACGCAGCCATGCGGTAGAATGAGATAGCAATATCACTTGCTCCCTCTAACGCATAAATGCGTCCATTGGAATGGCTGGCGATGGCCCATTGTGTACTGGGGCCTTAAGAAGTGTACTCAAGCTTCTTAAGTAAAGCCCCGCATTCACACTTCTACCTTGTAGTTGCCTCGTTGGGTAGGATTGTGTATGGGGTTTGGTATGGGGGTTGCGGACTACGAGGCGGCCTGGAGGCGGCCTACACGGTAGAAGTGTGAATGTGAGGCTTAAGCGCAAAAACAAATTGTTTTTTAAACAACGAAATTTTCATTTTTTTTTAATTCGTAAAGCTTTTAATAAATAAATATTTTCATAATAATATTTTTCATGCGGTATACTTATATCAATCTGACATATCGCATACATTTTTTTACGCTAGTAACACTTTCGTACTGTTTTTTGACACGCCTTCTCGATAATCGTTTAATTTTTAATTAAATTGTGTGTGATTTTGTGTGTTATTCATCATTATTTGAGTGAGTACTTACTTATTATATCCTAAAATATCATAATACTAATAAATACCGCTATATAGATGTGATATTAAGCTAAAATTACAATGAGAATGTTGTCAATAATGCAACCGACCAAATGGACATGCCTAGTTTTCTTAAACATCTCGTTGCATTCATTGTTTATTAACATTGGTAGTATAATACATTTGGTAGATTGTATTGTACTTTGTTTATTTGTAAAAGATTTGTAAAGAATTACCTTCGTTTTAAAGGCAAACTGAGTTGTTTTCTAAGAAAAGTCATCAGTTGCATCCACTGTAGAAAGAAATCGTGGTATTTAGTGTGAATAACTGTTGATATTGTTTGTATGACTCATAAGCTCATAACACTCGGACATTCACTGATAACTCTCACTTGCAAAAGAGTGCTAAGTAGTAATGGAAAGTATGTAAGTGTTTTATTTGTAAGTATAGATAAAATTACAGTGGAGGTCAATTTATCTACATTCAGTGTACAAAAACATAATATAGGACAATTTTACACAGATCAACCTAGTTCCACAGTAAGGCTTGTGTTGTGAATGCTATGCCATTTAGGGTTCTTGCTAAATTGGAAATTCTATAGTGTAATTATTAAACAACCAATTTAGCTAGGATTCTAAGTAGTGCAACAATCGTGGAGTGTGATAGGACATAATACAGTGACAAAAAAATACTTATATGTATACATAGAAAACATCCATAACTAAGTGGCAAATATTGGTGATAAACACACAAATGAATGCCCTTACCAGCATTTGAACCTGGGACCTTCTGCATTGTTGTTGGTAGACTATGGTAGGAAACTGACTAAATCGCACAAGCCTAATATCCTTATTTCACAGCACCATGACGGACACCTACGGAACCCTGCCAACTGGGGGCATAACCCTCAAATGGGACCCCAAGAACCTGGAGATCCGCACCACGTCGGTGGAGCGGACCCTGGAGCCCCTAGTGCTCCAGGTCACCACGCTCGTGAATAGCAAGGACAAGCAGGCTAAGAAGAAGAGACGTAAGTACATAGGGAGATTCCAAATGGATGATGATGGATGATCAAAATTTTTAGGGTTCCATACCCAAAGGGTAAATACGGGACCCTATTATTAAGACTCTAATGTCCATAAAAGTACGGAACCCTGGGTGGGCGAGTCCGACTCGCACTGGGCTGGTTTTTATTTACAGTACATATAGTGCTTGTTTCATGCACGGGTGCAGGAGCACTTTCCGTGCCTACGTCGAAAATAAAGTTCCATATGTACTGTAAAACGTTGTACGATATAGGTACGAAAAGGTAATTGGTAATGACGAAAACCATTTGAAACCTCAGTGGTAAAAAATTAAATTTAACTATTATTTCAGCCGGCAAGTCCAAGCGCGCGAGCGCTCTAGTGGCCACCGTGGAGCGAGCCACCGAGATCTTCATAGAGCGGGGGCAGACAATCGCCTACGAGAACCCTGAGATCACCAGGGAGATGCTGGCTGCCGTAGAAGAAGTCAGGAAGGCTGGTGAGTCCACTTGTAACCTACTTCAGCCAGTCTCTAGTGGCCACCGGGGAGCGAGCCACTGAGACCTTCATAGAGCGGGGCCAGACCATCGCCTACGAGAACCCGGAGATCACCAGGGAGATGCTGGCTGCCGTGGAAGAAGTGAGGAAGGCTGTTGAGTCCACTTGTAACATACTTTAGCCAGTCTCTAGTGGCCACCGTGGAGCGATCCACCTAGATCTTCATAGAGCGGGGACAGACCATCGCCTACGAGAACCCTGAGATCACCAGGGAGATGCTGGCTGCCGTGGAAGAAGTCAGGAAGGCTGGTGAGTCCACTTGTAACATACTTCAGCCAGTCTATAGTGGCCACCGTGGAGCGAGCCACCGAGATCTTCATCGAACGGGGGCAGACCATCGCCTACGAGAACCCTGAGATCACCAGGAAGATGCTGGCTGCCGTGGAAGAAGTCAGGAAAGCCGGTGAGTCCACTTGTAGCCATCACTTCAGCCAGTCCAAGCTCTTCATACAGCGGGGACAGACCATAGCTAAATCAATTAAGTCAATGAATTTATTTGTTCTAGGTGCGGCCATGAGTCTAGCAGCGCGCGAGTTCTCCGAGGAGCCCTGCGCCTCAGCGGTCCGCTCCTCCATGGTGCGCGCTGCCCGCAACCTGCTGTCAGCCGTGACCCGTCTCCTGATCCTGGCCGATTGTGTGGACGTGCATCAGCTGCTGTCCCGCCACCGGGCCGTGAGTACCTACACTATAGGCCACATGCACCATTCACTAACCCAGGGTTGTCTATGAACCAACTGCGCAACTTGGTAAGGGTGCATACTGGGCGTTGCGGCCTAAATAAGCACATGCACACCATGGGGAAACGTGACATGAGGCAGTGCAGACTCTGCATGGTGGCAGAGGAGACGCCCTTGCACATCCTCACAGAGTGCCCTTGCCTAATGCGTACTCGTGACTTAATCCTGGGCGGACACAAGCGCCCGGAGGAGTTAAAGTCTCTCGTGATCAAAAAGATCCTGCAGCTGTTTGAAGTTGCAGCTTTGAATCGAGAGTTGTAGTAGGTGGCGATCACAATAGATCAGAGATGGTCGCAGTTCTACATAGACTTTGGAGCCTTATATAGCCCCTAATATGAAGAAGAAGAATGTATGTAACGCCTATTCAATATATAAATAAGTTTTTGGCAATAATTTCATTTTTGGTACAAGCTATTTATCGCTGACTGTACTTTTCTTTATACGGGCAACTAATGCTCATCGAGACAATTCTAAAAACTCCAAACACAATTAGGTTTCATTGTTTTATCACATAGTTCCTATGGCCACCTCCGGTCTCCATCATCATATCAGCTCGATGACACCATAATATTGCATTGTCACCCGACTCACGTATGTATGCAAAATTTCAGCTCAATCGGAAACCGGGAAGTGGATCAAATTTAACTTGCAAGACTTGATTACAGACAGACAACGGTCAGATGAAACTAAATAAAAGCCTGTAAAATAGTAGCCTAAAAGTAGATAAATATTAGTTACAAATATTTGAAAATTCCTGAATATTTGTTCACAGGTGGAAACCGATCTTGACAAGCTGAAGTCGGCCTCCTCGCAATCGGAGCTGGTGGAGTGCTCGCGGCAGCTGGGCCGCTCGGCCGCCGAGCTGGCCGCGGCCGCCGCGCGGCGCCAGCACGAGCTGAAGGAGCCGCGCATGAAGGACGAGCTGGCCGCCGCCCGCGCCGTGCTCAAGAAGCACTCCACCATGCTGTTGACGGCTTCCAAGGTCGGTTCATCGTCTTCCTCGCGTTGTCCCGGCTCATGAGAGCCCGGGGTCCGCTTGGCGAGTAGGCCCTAGTTGAAGTGAAAACTTCTTTAGCGGCGCTGTGCACTTTTTGAGGTGGAGAAAAAAAGCCATCAAAATTAGTGTGGAACAGCTTTCGGCTACCTGTAGCAGAGCGATGAAATCGCGGGGTGAGCCACGCCTGATTTTAGTTAATAAAACAATAGTTAATCTTGGAAGCAAAATGAATGACATGTTATTTGACAGGTGTACGTCCGCCACCCGGAGCTGGCGGCGGCCAAGGCCAACCGCGACTACGTGCTGCGCGCCGTGTGCTCCGCTGTCGACACTATAGCCTGCGTGGCCCAAGGCAGAGCCCTGCCCAACACCACGCCTGCTGGAGGTAACCCTATACCATACCATTACCAAGGCCAACCGCGACGACGTGCTGCGCGCCGTGTGCTGCGCCGTCGACACTATAGCCTGCGTGGCCCAAGGCAGAGCCCTGCCCAACACCACGCCTGCTGGAGGTAACCCTATACCATACCATTACCAAGGCCAACCGCGACTACGTGCTGCGCGCCTTGTGCTGCGCCGTCGACACTATAGCCTGCGTGGCCCAAGGCAGAGCCCTGCCCAACACCACGCCTGCCGGAGGTAACCCTATACCATACCATTACCAAGGCCAACCGCGACGACGTGCTGCGCGCCGTGTGCTGCGCCGTCGACACTATAGCCTGCGTGGCCCAAGGCAGAGCCCTGCCCAACACCACGCCTGCCGGAGGTAACCCTATACCATACCATTACCAAGGCCAACCGCGACGACGTGCTGCGCGCCGTGTGCTGCGCCGTCGACACTATAGCCTGCGTGGCCCAAGGCAGAGCCCTGCCCAACACCACGCCTGCTGGAGGTATACCCTATACCATACCATTACCAAGGCCAATCGCGACTACGTGCTGCGCGCCGTGTGCTGCGCCGTCGACACTATAGCCTGCGTGGCCCAAGGCAGAGCCCTGCCCAACACCACGCCTGCTGGAGGTAACCCCACAGCGTGTTTGGTGAATTTGAATGCCTAAGGGCCACTTCCACCATCCCACTGACCTGAAGTAAACTGGTTAAACCTGGAGTTACCATGGTTACCGTGCAGTACAATTTGACACTTGGTTAACTTAAATTAACTTAGTTTAAGTGTCCGAGTGTCAAATTCTACTGGTAACCTAAGGTTAACTAAGTTTAGCCGGTTAACCCCGGGTTAGTGGGATGGTGCAAGTGGCCCTAAGAATCAGGTTTTATCGAGTCACTCAGGAGAACGTAACCATGGCAACGAGTGACAAGTAAAAGTTGATTCATCCAAAAAATCTCATTAAAAATGTCATATTTATATATCCATATTTTTGCCAGGCAACGCCCGCCCACCAGTCGAAGGCCCCGGCGAGCTCGCCCAAGCCCTGGACGACTTCGACGAGCGCATGGTCATGGAGCCCCTTGCGTACTCCGAGCTGCGGACCAGACCCTCGCTGGAGGAGCGGCTCGAGTCCATCATCTCCGGAGCGGCGCTCATGGCGGACAGCTCCTGCACCAGGTACAGACCATGCCGTGGAGCCCTCGCCTGCTCCGAGCTGACCAGACCCTCGCTGGAGGAGCGGCTCGAGTCCGTCATCTCCGGAGCGGCGCTCATGGCGGACAGCTCCTGCACCAGGTACAGACCATGCCGTGGAGCCCTCGCCTGCTCCGAGCTGACCAGACCCTCGCTGGAGGAGCGGCTCGAGTCCATCATCTCCGGAGCGGCGCTCATGGCGGACAGCTCCTGCACCAGGTACAGACCATGCCGTGGAGCCCTCGCCTGCTCCGAGCTGACCAGACCCTCGCTGGAGGAGCGGCTCGAGTCCATCATCTCCGGAGCGGCGCTCATGGCGGACAGCTCCTGCACCAGGTACAGACCATGCCGTGGAGCCCTCGCCTGCTCCGAGCTGACCAGACCCTCGCTGGAGGAGCGGCTCGAGTCCATCATCTCCGGAGCGGCGCTCATGGCGGACAGCTCCTGCACCAGGTACAGGCCATGCCGTGGAGCCCTCGCCTGCTCCGAGCTGACCAGACCCTCGCTGGAGTCAAGTGTAGAACTATGGATGCACAAAATCATCTCAAAAATATGTCCCATAGCTCTTATGTCAGTGAATGAAGAACTATGGGAGGAGTAAGTCTACACCCATACATTTACACTTGACTGTAATGACATTGCTACTAAAATAAAACCGTAACAAATTATACACCAAAAGAAGTCTGCAACGATTATTCTGAAAGCACACGCAGTGTAGGTGTTATTTTAAACGTCTAAACTCTAACTTCTATGAAATCTTCTCGAAGAGCTACATATTACCACCCGGCTTTCAACTACATGCTTCCAGAGAATGTTGACCTTCTTTGGCCATGTGGCCCGCCAAGACCCGTCCAGCTTTGAAAAGCTCGTTCTGGTTGGGTGCGTCGAAGGGAGAAGGAGTAGAGGCAGGGCTCCAACTCGGTGGTCTGATGCCATACGCGACGCTACGGGCGTCGACATCCAGGGGTCAATACAGCTGGCCCAAGACAGGGGGGTTTGGAGAGCGGTGGTGAAGAACTGCACTCCTGATGGTCACGACCCTCAGCCTTGAGGAACCGACTAAGAAGAAGAACTTCTATGAAATGTGCTATCAAAATCGTTGCAGACTGTTCTAAAGGAGTCCACTGATTAACAGTCCGCCAGACGGTATCGGCCTGTCAGAACAAAATTTTGACAATTCGGAACAACAGACAAGCCGATACCGTGCGGCGCACTGTTAATCAGTGTGCCCCTTTAGTCTAACTCTAGTAGTTTTTGAGATTATCGTGAACATACAGACAGACAGACGCGGCGGGGGACTTTGTTTTATATGTCGTAGTGATGTGATTGTGTGTTGCAGGGACGAGCGACGCGAGCGCATCGTGGCGGAGTGCAACGCGGTCCGGCAGGCGCTGCAGGATCTACTGCACGAGTACATGACCAACGTACGTATATTATAAAATAAATAATAAACTAATATTAATAACTAAGACATATCATCATCATTATTCTCAGCCACGACGTCCACTGCTGAAAATAGGCCTCCCCCTTGGACCTCCATTCGTACCGTTTGGAAGCGACCCGCATCCCGTCTTCCGGCGACCTTAACAAGGTCGTCCGTCCATCTTGTGGGTGGACGTCCTACGCTGCGCTTGCTAGTCCGTGGTCTCCACTCGAGCACTTTTTGGCTATTTTCTCTGCGTGCAATGTGGCCTGCCCATTGCCACTTCAGCTTGGTTGCTTGGTTGTGGGAGACTTATAAAAACTCAAAAATGCGCGTTTTCCCAGAAATAAACCTGACTAGATCGATTTTTCGCCCCCGAAAACCCCCATATAGCAAATTTCATCAAAATGGTTGGAGCCGTTTCCGAGATCCCCGAAATGGTTGTGCACCCAAAGGGACGTCAAGTTGTGCCAATCCTAATAATTGCTCGGAGCAAGGCTGAGCCAAACGGAGCAGAGAATGATCGAAAGAGGGAGTGCCGCCCCACTGCATAGGCTACAGTTTAACCGACTAAACACAGAAAGATTTTAATGTAGTCGGTTTATAGGTTTTCAAACGTTTTAGAGTCTGTGCCTAAAGAGATGAGTCGTGGAATGTATGGGGCCCAATACATATCGCGACTCTTCTCTTTCCGAACAGACTACTATTTTATTGATGATTGTTTTTTTTACAAGCTTTTATTTAGTTTCACCTGGCCGTTGTCTGTCTGTCTGTCTGTAATCAAATCTTGCAAGTTAAATTTGATCCAGCTCCCGGTTTCCGATTGAGCTGAAATTTTGTATACATACGTAAGTCGGGTGACAATGCAATATTATGGTGTCATCGAGCTGATCTGATGATGGAGACCGGAGGTGGCCATAGGAACTTTGTGATAAAACAACGAAACCTAATTGTGTTTGGGGTTTTTAGAATTGTCTCGATGAGTATTAGTTGCGTGTGGAAAGAAAAGTACAGTCGGCGATAAAAGCTTGTACCAAAAATGAAATTTTTGCCAAAAACTTATTTGTGTGTACAGGCCGGAAAGCCAGAGCAGTCTTCAGGCCTCGAGCGCGCCATTGAAAACATGTGCCGCAAGACCCGCGATCTACGTCGGCAGCTGCGCAAGGCCGTCGTCGACCACGTGTCCGACAGGTAACACATTCAAGACCCACCGAGTCCTAAAACACACCCAAGGCCTAGAGAATGTGCCGCAAGACCCGCGACCCGCGATCTTCGTCGGCAGCTGCGCAAGGCCGTCTTCGACCACGTGTCCGACAGGTAACACATTCGAGGTCCACCGAGTCCTATAGTACACACCCGAGGTCTAGAGAATGTGCCGCAAGACCCGCGACCCGCGATCTTCGTCGGCAGCTGCGCAAGGCCGTCTTCGACCACGTGTCCGACAGGTAACACATTCGAGGCCCACCGAGTCCTATAGTACACACCCGAGGTCTAGAGAATGTGCCGCAAGACCCGCGACCCGCGATCTTCGTCGGCAGCTGCGCAAGGCCGTCTTCGACCACGTGTCCGACAGGTAACACATTCGAGGTCCACCGAGTCCTATAGTACACACCCGAGGTCTAGAGAATGTGCCGCAAGACCCGCGACCCGCGATCTTCGTCGGCAGCTGCGCAAGGCCGTCTTCGACCACGTGTCCGACAGGTAACACATTCGAGGCCCACCGAGTCCTATAGTACACACCCGAGGTCTAGAGAATGTGCCGCAAGACCCGCGACCCGCGATCTTCGTCGGCAGCTGCGCAAGGCCGTCGTCGACCACGTGTCCGACAGGTAACACATTCGAGACCCACCGAGTCCTATAGTACACCCGAGGCCTAGAGAACGTGTGCCGTAAGACCCGCGACTTTTGTCGGCAGCTGCGCAAGGCCGTCGTCGACCACGTCTCCGACAGATAACACATGCGAGACCCACCGAGTTCTATAGGTACACATCCGAGGCCTAGAGAATGTGCCGCAAGACCCGCGACCCGCTATCTTCGTCGGCAGCTACGCAAGGCCGTCGTCGACCACGTCTCCGAAAGGTATAGTACAGACCCGAGGCCTAGAGAATACATATGTGCCGAAAGCCCCGCGACCTACGTCCTCAATAGGAAACTGGGAGCCTTCCTTGATCCTACCACTGCTCTTACCAGTGCCTGAAAATCGTCCGCCGGTTGTATCTCGGTGGAAAGACCGTAGGCTGGTCACATGACATTGTAAAAACAATTTTTTTACTCATTGCGTCCCAATCTATAGTTCGTATTTTTTAGCATTAGAAAGAACTCCGCAGAAGCAAGCGTGCAGTTTTTATCAGGCTCGTTAATTGTTAATAATTATTGAATTATCTAATGTAGCATGGTCAATACATATAATTTACTTCAAATTGTTACCGCTAAAAGTGCCAGATTTAGAACCACAAGCGAACTTCTGCGAAGTTCTTTCTAATGCTAAAAAAAACGGACTATAGACTTAGTCAGATGATAGTTCATACGTATGCTATTGTGAATAAAAAAAATAAAAAGCATTTATTTCAGACATATTTATATAATAAACTGATATAAATGTAATACACTATGAAAAAGTGAGTAAGGCCTCCAGTGCCCCAGGCTGGAATCGAACCAGCGTCCTCTGCTATCGCGGCAGGTGCCTGTGCCATTCGGCCACCGGACCACAGCGGTTTATGTTTCCGATGTAGCCCACAAGATGACAGAACCGACTATGCACAGTATGCACAAGGAAACGTGCCGACGACAGGCGTGGCTCACTCCGCGATTTCGTCGCTTTGCTACAGGTGGCTAAAAGTACATCCGTTCGACCCCAATTTTGGGGTTTGCCATAAGCCGCGCGTGGCGCTGTCGCCACCTAGCGGCCATATGTGTGCTGATCGTAACAGACGCGTTTTGTTGGAGAGTGAGTCTTCTGTACCTAGTACTATTATTTATTCTGTGCCGACGAGAACGCTAGATGGTAACACTTGCTTTGGCAATGTACATGTGCACATATGTTTCCGATTCAGGCCACAAGATGACAGACCCTCCAACACGCACGGTCCCTATACGTCTTGATTATTTATATTTTACAAAACGAAAGGATTTATACATATGTATATGTTGAATAATTTTACGGTTTAGACTCACTTGTTTTTAGTCGTGAGTGAGTGAGTGAGTGAGTTCGTGCTGTGTATCCCTACAAGTGTTAGGTGACCCAAGCCCAAACACACCACTATGCCCGCCTACAATAACAGCGCAAGACCTCCCCCGACTTGTTTTCTCGGCGCGCGCGCAGCGTGCGACGCGGCGAGCCACAGTACGCGATACACGGCCGTCGTGAACGCTGCTCGCACTATTAGTGCTTGAGAAAGGAGACCTAGGCTCTCCGAAACATGTCGCGCGAGTGAATAAAAACAAGTGAGTCTAAACCGTAAAATTATTCAATGTTAGTATGTCTCACAACAGGTTAAATTCGATTCATACACGGTGTAACATGAGGAAACCGAATATTTTTAACCACGCATTTCTGAAGTCAAAAGAAGGAAAAAATGTAATATGAGTTTAGGTCAATTTCGCCAAAAAAATTTTTTTTTGTTTTGTTTTTTCAATTTTTTGAATGTATTTGTACATAAAAAATAAATTTTATTGGTAAACTTGTTACTTAAAATTGATTTTTAATTTTTTTTTTCGTAAAACCTTCTTTTTGCAAAGTGTTACTTGTCACTTTTTAGGGTTCCGTACCCAAAGGGTAAAACGGGACCCTATTACTAAGACTTCGCTGTCCGTCCGTCCGTCCGTCCGTCCGTCCGTCCGTCCGTCCGTCTGTCACCAGGCTGTATCTCACGAACCGTGATAGCTAGACAGTTGAAATTTTCACAGATGATGTATTTCTGTTGCCGCTATAACAACAAATACTAAAAACAGAATAAAATAAAGATTTAAATGGGGCTCCCATACAACAAACGTGATTTTTGACCAAAGTTAAGCAACGTCGGGAGGGGTCAGTACTTGGATGGGTGACCGTTTTTTTTTTGCTTTTTTTTGTTTTTTTTTTTGCTTTATGGTACGGAACCTTTCGTGCGCGAGTCAGACTCGCACTTGCCCGGTTTTTGACATCTATCAATAAGGATATTTAGACTACGTCCCATAGCAGCAACATTACTATCAAAAAAGCCTTTTACATTATGTAACAACATAAACTTGTTTATTTTTAAATTAATATTATCTCTGAAACTAGGCGTTTTTTAAAAAAAGTTTATAGGACATTTTTGTCTCTAAATATGATCAGGAATACGCTGTTAAATTATTCGGTTTACTCATGTTACACCGTGTATATGATGATGATATTTGTACAGTTTTCTGGAGAGCAACGTGCCCCTCCTGGTGCTGATGGAGGCCGCCCGCAACGGCCACGAGAAGGAGGTCGAGGAATACGCCATCGTCTTCACTGAACACGCCAACAAACTGGTCGAGGTAACAAACTCACTAAATCTTCTTCAGCTTCACAATTGTACGGTTGTTTAAATACTTGCTTAGAGCCCTTAGAGCATAGAGTAATATAAGTAAAGAAATGAGAGAGAAAAGAGTATTGTTGTCAGTGGCGTAGCTAGCATGGGTGGCACCCGGTGCGGAAATTGTGGGTGTCACCCCAAAATTCAATCAAAATTGTAAAATATATTTAAAAAAAAATTGTAATTTATGTTAAATAGCTCAGGATTTACTCCATCGCTTTCATTTTACTCACGGTCAGGTGTCACCCCTAAATGGGTGACACCCGGGGCGGACCGCCCCCGCCGCCGCCCCCCCCCCCCTAGCTACGCCACTGATTGTTGTTATAGCGGCAACAGAAATACATTATCTGAATCATCTGTAAAAATTTCAACTAGGTGACAGACGGACAGTGGAGTCTTAGTAATAGTGTTTTACCCTTTGGGTATGAAACTGTAAAAAGGCCAAGGTTTGTTAAATTTAAGGGATAAGGTGGTTAGGCTTTGGCGTTAATAAAGATTTGTATTTATTTGTATGATTGCGGCAATACGCTGCACACAGCGTCATATTCAATACAAATGTTGATGTTTTGAGACGGATACGTGAACTATATTAGAGTTAGATGATATATAAATAACACTTGTACTGCGTGTGCTGTCAAAATCTGCAGATTTTTCTTGGTCTAGCTCTAACTGATTTTTTAATTACAGGTGGCTAATCTTGTGTGCTCGATGTCGAATAATGAAGATGGCGTCAAGATGGTGCGCCATGCCGCTGGTCAGATCGAGGCGCTTTGCCCGCAGGTGATTATTAAATAGGCGCCCCACAGAGCGAGCCGCCTCGTGGGGAAATTGCCTCGAAAGTTCGGTCGGTGGAGACGTACCTCGCCCGAGGCAAATGCGGTCGTGAGTTTGTTTACACTGTTTACTTCGCCCGAGTCACGTCTACACGGACCGAGCTGTTTTGCGAGGCAATTTCGCGCGAGGCGGCTCGTTTTGTGTTGATCCACCTAATGGATTTGTGAACTGTATACCTCGCGAATACCCTTAAATTCGGTTTTTGTACAACTTGCGACTTTCTCTGTTATTGACGAATGTGTGGTGAAAAATGTCTTTTCACCACACCAGCTCGGAAAGGCTTACTTTGCACTTCAAAAAGATAAGAAAGTTGCATTTTATCTACATATGAGGCAAAGTTTGAGTTGCTTGTTCATGTTGGAATATTATGCAAATTTTGAGTTGTTTGTTCATGTTGGCTGATATAATAGACTTTTGAATGATGGTCTTGGATGATAAATATTGGATTTGATTTGGTTTGATTTTGTCTTACATTTAATATTTGCTTCTGGTTGGTGTGGTGAAAAATTTTGCGTTTTACAAGGTGGCAAAGTTGTTGTTTAACCGCTCGTGCTGATATTGAGACCCGAGGAAGCGAAAGATTCCAAAATTGAACCACGAGCGTAGCGAGTGGTTCGAAAAATGGAATCTTGAGCGTTGCGAGGGTGTAAAAGCACGAGGGTTAAACAAAATAACTATTGTTCAGGTAATCAACGCAGCCCGCGTGCTCGGCGCCCGGCCACGCTCCCGCGTCGCTCAAGAGAACGCCACCGCCTTTGCGCGCGCCTGGGAGCAGGCGGTGAAGCTGCTCACCGAGGCCGTCGACGATATCACTACCATCGACGACTTCCTCGCCGTCAGCGGTAAGGGTCTTGTCTCGTTCAGGCATTCTCGGAAGAGAGAGAAAATTGCCTCGCAAAGCAGTTCGGTCGGTGGAGACGCACCTCAACCGAGGCAATACGACCGCGAGTGTGTTTACACTGTCAGTGGGGAGACACTCCTGACTTCGGGCAAACTCGGCTCCGTTCGGCTCAGCATTACTCCGAGCAATTATTATGGCTGGCACAACTTGACGTCCCTTTGCGTGCACGGCCACAGATCAGATAATGACTTGAATTTTGACAAACATAAATAGCAGAAAGGGGTAGCATGATTCGTCCCTGAACCGCTGTCAAACTTCGGTTTTGTAAGAAGTTTCGTTTCTGTACGCTAGTACTATTACTTACTATGTGGCTCCGTGAATTCTAACAAGGTTACATATATAGGCGTGGCGTTCAAACTCTTTTTAACCAATATATTTTGTTTCCAGAGAACCATATCCTGGAGGACGTGAATAAATGTGTGGTGGCGCTGCAGGAGGGGGACCCGGACTCGCTCGAGCGCACCGCCGGCGCTATTCGCGGCCGCGCCGCCAGGTGAGACACAACTACCAGGCTACCTAGCCAAGGTGACAATCGCTTGCGCTACGACAACGAAACGCTTTGTGTCTCTATCACTCTTCCATATTCGTGCGACAGTGACAGTTACGTTTCGTTCGCTACAGAGCGTAAACGATTACCATGTTGGCTACGCACCCTGTTACGTTTGCTCGGTAGAAGTAGAAACATTTTTATCAATAGCCCCATACAGAACCACCGAAAATGCCTCGTGAAGTAACTGTGAAGACGTTCTCGCTCGGGGCATGGCGGCCGCCGTGCGTGCTTTTCTGAGCGAGGTCCCCACAGACCGTGCTGCCGTGCGAGGCAATTTCCTCGCGAGGCGGCTGGACCCACCTAATCGGGAATTCTTGGCAAAAGGAGCAAAAATTACCTAAAAACCAACACAATTGAAACTAACTAGATAAAAATCAGTGAATATCTGTTGTTTTTTAGTATCTTACCTCGTAAAGCTTAATTTACATATTCGTCACACTGATTAGAACCTGTCATGAACCAAATAAAGTAGCATTTCTTTTGTTTTATTGCTTTTCAAAACTAAACTAAATTCATTGGAATTTACTTATAGAAGAAGGTTCAAATTAAAAATAGGAAAACTTTGGTGGGCCTTACGAGGCTAAATATTCCTTTGTCTATGTCTATGCCCCAAAATACTAGTCTTTAATTCCAGTTCCATTCGCCTCTCAAATTGCGTGTCCTAAACTGTCGTTTTGCCAACAGGGTGTGCTCCGTGGTGACCCAAGAGATGGACAACTACGAGCCGTGCATCTACACCAAGCGCGTGCTAGAGGCCGTCACCGTGCTCAGAGACCAAGGTTAGTGCCTCATTTATCACCTAGAGGTGTCCCACGATTGGTACTCAAACTTTTTTCGTGACTGAACCCTTTTGGAAAGCGAAATATTCATAATTCATAATTTATTCATTGCTTTTATGGGTTTTATAAGGAGTTAAAATATTTACATGTTCCAAACATAAACCCCGTTGGGGCACAGCAATATACATAAAGACTTAAAAACTAATACTTAAAAACTAGTACTTAAAAACTAGCACACACTAGCAATTAACATAATTAAGAATTGTAATTAAGATACTCCTTTATATTGTAAAATGAGTTGTCAAATTTGACGGAGCCCGAAATTAAAAACTATCGTTCGTCGCCATTGAGCTGTGGACCTCACGAGACATAGAAGAGGTGGTTTATAATTTTTTCTCACGAGCCCCTACAGAGGCTTTGCGGAGCCCTAGTGCTAGTGCGTAGGAATTTCATGAGCTAGCGGATTGATTCGTGCTTCGAATTTGACGGAAGATGGCACATATAGATGGCGCCAGCATAGCTTTAGCTCTACGAGATTTGGCTTAAAATACCGAAAAAAAAAATGAATAGGTAAATAAAAGAAGGTATTTATAAAATAAATTTATTAAAAAAAATCCAGGTATCATCACTATATACAAGGATCGGATGGCAGTGGCGTATTATATTATCTACAAAGAAATGACCTTTCGTCTTCAAGATAAAGAAGTGCAAAGAAAATATGTGCAATAGAAAAATATGACTAGAAGGTAAAATCAAGTTTGAGCATTAAACTCAAACAAAAGCTAGAAAATCCAACTAAAAATCACTAGAAACTCTTCAAAATGTAGTAAAGACGTAGTGCATAATTGTTTGCCATCGTATTTTATCGGAAACGTTCGTATTTGTCATGCTACTTCAGTCAACCTCAGTACTTTTTGTACCGAGACTGATTGAAATAGCAAGTCACGTTCGTACGTTTCCGTGAAAATACGATGGAAAATAATTTCATTACATCTGTATCTCAGTATTCATATCATACGGACATACAAGCTTTTAAAAGTTAAAGTGATTTTTAACTGTCAAAACGTAAGGCGGTTCGTTCAGGTTGCTTAAGCTGTTGCCTCGTTCGGTCTCCGCACAATTGCCTCGCGAGGCAACCTCGCTGTAAGAGAGACGCGGTCACTTCACTTTGTTGTTAACTTAGTTTTCTGGTGGTGGGGGGTGCGCCCTGATGTACTCGAGGGCGCGGAGGATGGCCTCCGGGATCGGGGGAGGGGTAGGGAGGTGAGAGCCCTGTGAACAAACGAGACATATTAAAATATATTTAAAAAAGTTCAGAAAACAGTTTGAAATCACGAATGATGTATTTCTTCGAGACCACTAAGACAATGTTGTCTTAGAAATGTTGGAGGTAATTTAAAAGCTTAATAATACGCGAAACTCTGCGTAGGGGGCATCAGTACGACAATCCATTACAATCTGAGAGTCTCTATCACTCTTGCTTATTCGAGCAATAAAGAGACAGATAGCTAAATTTCGATTTTCGGGTTTCCCGGTAGGCCCTTGATACATCAATGTCATACTTTATTGTCTGTGAAAACTTGTCGAAAACTGTTTAAGGCACAGTATGTACATGTACAAGTAACTCTATGGTCTACGATAGGCGGTAGTTCTGCACTCTCAGAACATTGCAGTAATACCCCCTATTTCGTGGTCGTGACCTCATGTCTGAGGGACGTGACTCCTATGGGTTATTCTTCCTACCACTGCTCTCCAGGCCTCTCGATCTTCGGCCATCTGCATCAACGATCGACAGGCAACGGCCTGGAGCGAAGTCTGGGTACTTCGTGACTTCGCACCCCCTATTAAGAACCACCTTTTATATATGTCGATTAAAGACGGGTTATTACGGTTGGAACATACCTGAGGCTGGTAGCCGTTCTCGTTGGCGACGTACTGGAGCTGCACCTGCTCGCCCTCGGGGGTCTTCCAGCCGTTCTCACCCTGAATCTCCAAGGCGACGTCCTCCTGTCAATCAATCAATCAATCGTTTATTGAGAATAAGCGTTACACGTCATTTAACCTTTTCTGTTTAGCAAAATTTACATATCAAGGTATGGTACCAATAATTATAACAACTATCCTATGTCCTGTCCTGTGCCGGGACTGAAACTATTTCTATACCAAAATTCAAATCGGTTCAGCGGTTTAAGCGTGAAGAGGAGTTAAAAAAAAATGTTTACATTGTGTTTTTTCTTCTAGTGTAAATGTGATACCATAAATGAATTCAGCACCCCCGATTTATACGAAAATGGTACCATTGCTTGTTCCACCCTCATCATACGATTGGAAGTTTCTTAACTGATGCAGTTTTCATTCGTAACAGTAAAAGGACAACTTCTGCCTTGGTATTTGCTGTGCTCACAAAACGAGCCACCTCTATTTGCGAGGACTTGCGAGGCATCTCGAACGAGGCATTCTCGCGAGGCAACTCTTTCTAAACTACTTACACCAGCGCCTTTAAGCTGTCCCTGCGCCTGCCCCTGAATGCCGTTGTCAGTCTCGTACGCGTACTGGAAGTTGCCCTCGGGGCTGATGTCGGACTCCTGTCTCAGGATCTGGGCGTCGGCCTCGCCGCCGGCCTGCTTGAGGTGCGACACGTCCGCCGCCGCGAGCGCCACTAGGCACTGATACTGAACTGATATCGTTGTCAGTGTCATATTCGTAATAGAAGCTGTCCACCTCCTGCCCTAGTATCTAACGTGTTCACTAAACGAGTCACTTTTATCTGCAATAACTTACGAGGCATCTCAAACGAGGCAACTCGCACGAGGCAACTCGCACGAGGCAACTCGAACGAGGCAACACCTCGCGAGGCAGCTTAAATAGATTACTTACACCAGCGCCTTTAAGCTGTCCCTGCGCCTGCCCCTGAATGCCGTTGTCGGTCTCGTACGCGTACTGGAAGTTGCCCTCGGGGCTGATGTCGGACTCCTGCCTCAGGATCTGGGCGCCGGCCTCGCCGCCGGCCTGCTTGAGGTGCGACACGTCCGCCGCCGCGAGCGCCACTAGGCACGATACGATTAGGAGTTTCTGTAACACGGAAAAATTAAGTTTTGATATAAATTGGCTTACTTTTGATGCTAGTACGCCAAACATTTTGTATGAAACCTGAGATGAATAGCCTTTAGGCGTGGTTTGGACCCTTTTAGTAATTATAAACAATCGCCTAAACATGTATGTATGTATGTCAACTTCATTGCACATTTACATAAACAAAACAAACATAAAAATGTTATGTACAAAGGCGAACTTATCCCTAAAAGGGATCTCTTTCAGCCTTTGAGAAAATACAACAAACAACAACAATAAACATAAACCGTCGGGTGACAAGCAAAAGTCACTAAGTACCACCACAAGTTAATAGCCATTGTGAACCATGTTACTACTGAAAGAAAGTCGATTTTTTTTATTTTTTTTTTAGTATTTAGTGACTTTTGCTTGTCACCCGACGAAACAATAAACATATCGTCGGGAGACAAGCAAAAGTCACTAACTAACACCAATGAAATTATTGGACAATAAACCGTGTCACAAGTGTAATAAAGTGCATTGATACTTTAATTTTTTGATAGTACTTAGTGACTTTTGCTTGTCACCCGACGATATTACTAATACAGCGAAATCTCGCTAACTATGACCTCGATAAGGCGAAACCCTCGTTAACAATGAAGGATATTTACTTGCTTACACTTTCGTTTTCAATATACTATACATATTAAAATCATATCCAAATACGTAATAACACTGCCTTATACATCATAATCATCACGTGACCTCACCGGAATTCGAACCCCGTATGTTAGTGTTCAGTCATCTTAATGCCGAGTTACGTTAGAAATTTAGGATTTACGGACCGCGTTGTCTAGCAAGTATGATGAAAAAATACATTACGGCCCTAGGTTGAAATTTAGGATTTACGGACCGCGTCGCCTAGCAAATGTGATGAAAAAATACATTACGGCCCTAGGTTGAAATTTAGGATTTACGGACCTACCGACGTATAATACAGCCCAAGTCGAAACTTAGGATTTACGGACCGCGTCGCCTAGCAAGTGATGAAAAAATACATTACGGCCCTAGGTCGAAATTTAGGATTTACGGACCTTCGAACGCATAATACTACGAGTATTTATATTCTGTGCTTATACATCATAATTGTCATGTGACCTCACCGGGATCCGAACCCCGTAACCTTTTGACGGAGAGCGGTCAGCCTCAGGCATATTCATGAGTTATCTTAATGCCGAGTTACGAAACCGCTTCTGCGGATGAACTTAAGGTCAGGTTATGTTGACAGGCGGTAACGAGAGCGATTTAAGTGAGCGGGCAATACGGAACTTTATAACATCAATTAAATTCATATATTTAAGTAATAGTAGTAGCGTAGCTACTTACGATTTATTTTTTGCTTGAAGACTTCATTAAATTGATGATCGAGAGCAATTTATATTTTTATTTACTACAAAAGATAATTTCTTTAACAATTATCGGTCCACAATTATGGTAAGTAAATGTAACATTCTTGTCAATTTTGTGAAACAAACCGTTTACTTTTCTAGTTTTGGTGTATTCCCATTTGTCCCCGCCCCACGTGACCGCCGCCATACAAGAGGCGGGGACAGGTGGGAAGGGTTTATATGAATGCACCTATTCCCATTAGCGCCCGGCGGGGACAAATGGGAAAACACCCTTGAAACTTCGTAAATGACATAACTGAGACGGGCCAATTTCACGCTTGTTATCGTGTAACATTTAATTTGATAACCTTACGGTCAGTCAGGGCAATTGCAACTATGGGCAAATGCAAATACTCTTAAGCAGGCCACTGACGAGCCTTCCAAATGGATGCCGTTACAATAGATTCATCCAAATGGACGGCATCCTAATATTAAACATTGTACGTTTTTGACATGCACGGACCGATTTTGGATTGCAGCCACGCTATTTGGACTGTTGGAAGGCTCGTCAGTGGCGACCTTTAAAATACAAGAGTCTAAAGCTAAAGCCACTTATATACCAATGGGTGAACTGTCTTTTATCACTATTAATAAAATAGCGTAGGTACATACTAAGATGGACGCCACCCACAAGATGGACGGACCTTGTTAAGGCCGCCGGAAGACGCTGGATGCGGGTCGCTTCCAACCGGTACGAATGGAGGTCCAAGGGGGAAGCCTATGTTCAGCAGTGGACGTCTTATGGCTGAGATGATGCTGATGATGATCACATACTAAGTAGCGAAATGTGCCAATAATACATGTGGCTCTCAAGACAGACTTCTTGTATTTTTAGAGAAGTTGCTGGCTGACATTGCGGATTTCGGGAAGCAGACGTTTCTAAATCGCTTCCGCTCCGCTCGTCACTATATTACGGTCGCGCGCGGAGGCGTTTTGACCCGCCAGCTATGCGCTATGACGTCTCAAGGACTAGGTTCGATTCTCGGTAAAACTGTTACTATATTTACCGAACACACTTTAAATAAACTGTTTAATTACCTAAATACAATTTAAAATCAGGTTTTTATATGAAATCCGTTACCGTTACCGTTAACGGTATTGAATTCATACTACATCCCGACGTTTCGAACCCTTTAAGGGGCCCACTGATTAACAGTCCGCCGGACGGTATCGGCCTGTCAGTTAGAACACAATTTTGACAGTTCCGAACAACTGACAGGCCGATACCGTCCGGAGGACTGTAAATCAGTGGGCACCTTTACAGTGCAGTTTTTCCTCAGCTACCCGTTGACCACGAAAGCTGTAAAGGGTTCGAAACGTCGGGATGTAGTATGAATTCAGTATACGCGATATAATCCGTTTCAATACTTTTATTTCATAAATTAATCATACCGGGTGTGGCCTGTAATAAGTAGGGTTGCCAACTTTTTTTTGGTGGAATATACTATTTTCCAGAATAAGGCATCAAAAATATAGTACATTTAAAAAAAATATAGTACTTTTAGATAAAATACTAAATATAGTCGCACCAAACAAAGTCTGCAGCGGATTTGATAGCTCACGCAGTGTAAGTGTTATGTATACGTCATAATTTCATAGAAGTTTGAAGTTTAAAATGACACTTGCACTGCGTGGGCTATCAAAATCGCTGCAGACTTTTTACGTTCTGACTATATGAGGGTAATATACGTTTAATCGGAAATATAGAATTTTAGCGTACTATATATTTTTCCAAAAGTATATAGTACAGAGAGCCAAAATATAGTACAATACTATATAATATAGTACGGTTGGCAACCCTAGTAATACGAGCAAAAAATTTAACTGTAGGGTGTACAGTTGTTGAATAAAAGTGTCACCGTTTGAGGAGTGCAATCTATGTTTTAATTATTTGCTCATGTTACATGCCACACGCGGTATATCACAAAGAACATTAACATTATTTCTTATTCGTTTAAAATCTAAAAATAAATTCGGATTCCGTCTAAAAATATAACATCTGTTTGATTGCATAATGTTAATATTAATATTTATAATCAAATTAAAGATGTTTTGATGTCCTTGTCACGACCAAGGTTTTATAAATCGGTTATTTATTCATAATAATACTGGTTTATTTTGATGACGCGCAGTTGGTAGTGACCCTGTCCTGTCAGAGTTAGAGGTCGACAGTTCGATTCTAAGCATAGCTCTTTTAGGGTTCCGTACTCAAAGGGTAAAAACCTATTACTAAGATTCCACTGTCCGTCCGTCTGTTACCAGGCTGTATATTAGGAACCGTGATAGACAGTTGAAATTTTCACAGATGATGTATTTCTGTTGCCGCTATAACAACAGATACTAAAAAGTCCGACTCTCACTTGTCCGGTTTTTTTATACTCATTAGTCGTTATTAATAAAAGCCGGCCAAGTGCGTGTCGGACCACGCACAATGTAGGGTTCCGTGCCTTCGTACAAAACGAAAAGCCATAAAAGTAAAAAAAAAAAACAATAATACACCTACGTTCCAAATTGCATTACAATATTCCTAAAGTTTCCGAGTAACATGGCTGTGACATACGGACAGACAGGCATGACGAAACTATAACGGTTTCATTTTTGCCGTTTTGGCTACGGAACCCATGAAAACCGTTATGTTAGAATGTAATATTGGAAAGATTTAATATGTTTAATTGCAAAATTTATAGGGTAATGAAAAATGGGCTTTTAGCATCTGATTGTTTTAAATTAATAAGTGAATATTGCTTTGTTAATAATAAATAATTTTTGGACATCACATCACTTCTATTTATTTTACAAATTAATTTGTTTATTTTTAACTGTTTTGTACTAAGGGACATTAATGTATGTATATATACTTTATTGTACATATAAATAAAAACACGAGAAGACAGTTACAGAGTGAATTAAATACAACAAAGGCGAACTTATCTCTATATGGGATCTCTTCCAGTTAACCTTTGAGGAAATGAGTAGGACAGAAGTAACGATGAATGACAGACAAAAGCAAAAGTGTGCATAAGTAATTAAAATTAATGATATGCAAGTTATGAATACACATTACAAATTTACGTATGTTATTTTGATTAAGATTATTACTTTGAATACGTACCTAATAAATATCTAACAACACATTTCTGATCAACTACTAAGGCCCATTTGCACCATTTCACTAACCCGCGGTTAACCGGTTAAACCTGGAGTTGCCATGGTTACCAGTACAATTTGACTGTAAGTTAACCGTTTAACCGCTTAACCCCGAGTTAGTGGGATGGTGCAAGTGGGCCTAAGTCAAAAACCGATTTTTAAATCTTTAAACGTCCCATCACGTAAAAAAAATATTTTTTTTTACTTTTTCTACTAAAATTGTTTTTTATTTACTATATTCTGTCCTGCTAAGCCAAATAGCGTTATCTCAAAAGAAAATGGATTGCAAACTTACGTTTCTATTACTCAGAATTTTTTTTGAGATAGCTATACGGCTTAGGAGGGCAGATTAATATTGACCCCAATAAAGCGGTGCACTCACCATGTTTAAGCAGTGTGCACACTTGAACTGTGCCCCGTCGGTGTGCTCACGCCTTATATAGCGGAGATGCGCGCGCGCCGAGGTCACGGGCAATGAAGATTGGGATGGGACTTTGTTAATATAAACTTTACATGGATATACACTATACTCTGTGTCTGAGCTTTTACTTTTTGCCACTTTAAAGCCTATTAGGTTTCCGTACCCAAAGGGTAAAACGGGACCCTAAGACTCTGCTGTCCGTCCGTCCGTCTGTTACCAGGCTGTATCTCACGAACCGTGATAGCTAGACAGTTGAAATTTTCGCAGATGATGTATTTCTGCTGTTGCCGCTATAACAACAAATACTAAAAACAGAATAAAATAAAGGTTCAAGTGGGGCTCCCATACAACAAACGTGATTTTTGACCGAAGTTAAGCAACGTCGGGCGGGGTCAGTACTTGGATGGGTGACCGTTTTGTTTAAAGCCTTTTTTTGCATTATGGTACCGAACCCTTCGTGCGCGAGTCCGACTCGCACTTGCCCGGTTTTTTTTTATTCGGTAGACTAAAATGACATTTCATACTATGAAATGACATTTTATGTTCATACTATACTTCGTTTTTTTTAGCATTAGAAATTAGGTAAACAATCTTGATGTGTCTTTTAATTGAAAAACACATTTTAAAAATAAGTTACGACAAATATGTAACAATTATGAATCTATACGATCATTTATATTCTTCTGCTTTCATAAGTAATAGTTATTGATTTTTAAAAAGCGTTTTTCAATTAAAAGACATACCAAGATCACTTACCTTCTTGCAAGTTCTTTCTAATGCTAAAAAAAACGAACTATAGGTAATGTCATTTTAGTCTACGGAATAAAAAAATAGGCTTTATATATTGTGACCTTTTTTGGCACTACCCCGTTGCCAGAGAGGTTTTGGGATTATACTGAGCAACTTTTACTATGGGACCAACCGCGAAATCGCGAAAAAATTAATTACTCTCCCATAGAAAACAGACCAGCCAAAATGTATGACACAGTCAAATTTTTTTTTCGCGATTTCTCGGTAACTGGAATTCTTCTCCCGGGCAACTGGAATGCACTTATTTTGAGCCAATCTTTATAGGTATAAATACATAGAAAACACCCATGACTTCGTCTCCCTGACGTTATCCCGGCATTTTGCCACGGCTCATGGGAGCCTGGGGTCCGCTTGACAACTAATCCCATGATTTGACGTAGGCACTAGTTTTTACGAAAGCGACTGCCATCTGACCTTTCAACCCAGAGGGGAAACTAGGCCTTATTGGGATTAGTCCGGTTTCCTCACGATGTTTTCCTTCACCGAAAAGCGACTGGCAAATATCAAATGATATTTCGTACATAAGTTCCGAAAAACTCATTGGTACGAGCCGGGGTTTGAACCCGCGACCTCCGGATTGAAAGTCGCACGCTCTTACCGCTAGGCTACCAGCGCTTCGAAAACACCCATGACTCAGGAACAAATATTTGTGTTCATGACAAATAAATGCCCTTACCGGGATTCGAACCCGGGACCATCGGCTTCACAGTTCAAAGGCAGGGTCACTACCCACTATAGTTCGTTTTTTTTTAGCATTAGAAAGAACTCCGCAGAAGCAAGCGTGCAGTTTTTATCAGGCTCGTTAATTGTTAATAATTATTGAATTATCTAATGTAGCATGGTCAATATATATAATTTACTTCAAATTGTTACCGCTAAAAGTGCCAGATTTAGAACCACAAGCGAACTTCTGCGAAGTTCTATCTAATGCTAAAAAAACCGGGCAAGTGCGAGTCGGACTCGCGCACGAAGCGTTCCGTACCATAAAGCAAAAAAAAACGGAAAAAAAATGCAAAAAGAAAACGGTCACCCATCCAAGTACTGACCACGCCCGACGTTGCTTAACTTTGGTTAAAAATCACGTTTGCTGTATGGGAGCCCCACTTAAATCTTTATTTTATTCTGTTTTTAGTATTTGTTGTTATAGCGGCAACAGAAATACATCATCTGTGAAAATTTCAACTGTCTAGCTATCACGGTTCGTGAGATACAGCCTGGTGACAGACAGACGGACAGACGGACGGACGGACAGCGAAGTCTTAGTAATAGGGTCCCGTTTTACCCTTTGGGTACGGAACCCTAAAAACGGACTATAGGCGAGACCGGTCGTTGGGTAGTAAATATGACACATAACATGGTATAATGAGTATACGCCCTTATGGTGTGGTCTTTCGTCCTTACTCATCTTTCTCGTTGGAGGAAAGTGGCCACTTTTGTATTGTTTACGGACTCATTGGGCCCGACCTTGGCCACCGTATAAGTGATTACCTAACCCGTCACCTGCCGATAAGGAATCAATTGTTCATCGGAGATAACCCGTTCTGTGCTGATCCGATTGGCTGGCGAGTCGAGTTGTCAGCCACGCCAGCTTTCTAAGGCCCACTTGCACCATTCCACTGATCCGGGGTTAACCGGTTAAACCTAGAGTTACCATGGTTACCAGTACAATTTGACACTAGGTTAACGATTGAACCGCTTAAACTCGGGTTAGTAGGATGGTGCAAGTCTGGAAAAGCGCTGGTTGCCTAGCGGTAAGAGCGTGCGACTTGCAATGAGTTCTTCGAAACTTATGTACGAAATATCATTTGATATTTACTAGTCGCTTTTCGGTGAAGGAAAACATCGTGAGGAAACCGGACTAATCCCAATAAGGCCTAGTTTCCCCTCTGGGTTGGAAGGTCAGATGGCAGTCGCTTTCGCAAAAACTAGTGCCTACGTCAAATCAAGCGGACCCCAGGCTCCTATGTGAGTCGTGGTAAAATGCCGGGATAACGCGAGGAAGAAGAAGCGAGATGTAGAATGGTGCAAGTGGGCCTAAGACGGGCATACGCAAAATTGTCCCACTCCTGGGCAAATGCGTCTCCCCTTATTTCCACGACTCCCGATTTGGTGTTTGCTCCGGCCAATTATTTAGGAAGCGGTCCAGGTTATTCCGCCATCTCCGTTTGAGCCTGCCGCGTCCACGTCCAAGCTTTTCATTCCAAAAAGTTTATTTTTACATGACTGTCTGTGTGCGTGTGTCTGTCTCTGTGTGTGTGTCTGTGTGTGTGTATTTATAAGTTATGTTCTAGCTACACCGAATCGCTGGACTCCATTTGCATTCGCAACGTGAATATCACATCATTATACGGTTTCTTCATCGGCATGCTGCCATAAATACGGCGGTTAAGGCGCTGTAGGTACGAGTATCTTTCGATGAGTTATGTTGTCACGACACAAGTTAACTCATCAACATATTCCAAGCGATTTTGGGACAGTCGGGGCTTTATACCACGTTGCGCAAAATTTCCAAAATTTTCCGTAAATACAAAATTTTTTCACATGGAATTTCCTGAGAATTTCGAATACGACACAAAACTATGAGAATTTCCGAAATTATTTTATGTAGTAGACAGTTTTAGAAACTTTTCGACGCTACATTAGGATGCGCTTAGCAATTAATCCCAAAAATTGGCGTTGGCACTAGTTTTTACAAAACCGACTGCTAATATGACCTTCCAAGCCAGAGAAACTCCCTCACCGAAAAGTAGTACATAACTTTTAAAAATCTCATTGGTACGAGTCAAGGATTGAACCCGCGACCACCTGAATGAAAGTCTCACGCAATAATGTAACAAGTAAACTTTATTTATTTAAATATGCATAAATATTATGATGACGATCGTGTACTTAAAACTATTGTTTTTTTTTAGAAAACCTAAGATGCGCCTTAAACTGTATTTTATGAGTTTTAAACCAATGAATGTTAAATTGAAATATATAGACTCATTAAGTGTCGGCGAACATCTTATTTACATAAATATTATGATTATGAGTTTTTATTGATAGTAGTGCGACTCAGATCAATACAATTATAAAGATAATCAAATATATGTTAAATCCCGGTATACAGGACACCAAAAAATAAGTGCACTCCCGTTGCCAGGGGGGTTTTGAGATTATACTGAGCAACTTTTACTATGGGACCAACCCCGAAATCACGAAAAAAAATTTGGTCGTTTCACACATTTTGGCTGGTCTATTTTCTATGGGAGGGTAAATGCTTTTTCGTGATTTCGGGGTTGGTTCTATTCTAAAAGTTGCTCAGTATAATCCCAAAACCTCATCTTTTTCAATACACTTGCTCGCAACGTCGCAACGTGGAACTTATTGAACCGCTTTTAGGCTCATAGTTAGTGATGTACCGTCTATTGATTTGGCCGGCTAGTCGGCCAGATCATTAGTTTCGTGTAATTTCGGTTGCGATGCACTTAAAATAAATCGTTTTACCCCTGTCGTCGCGCTATTCATCTACCTAAAGGTAAAAAAGGTGGTAGTTAAAGCTGAAAAATAAAGAACCTAAGGCTATATTTCATTAAAAAACTGGACAATCGGACATAAGAAAGCGACCACACTGTCAATAATTCGAACAAAAGTTTTCGTAGGCACCCTAAATAGGAATTTGGGTAAAATAGGTGAAAAGCTGAGGTAAATATTTGCTGTTTATTTCTTTTTGCTCTGTTTTTCTGTCACTTATAAAGTGCCGACTAATCGGCCATTTTTGCCGACTAGTCGCCGACTAATCACCGACTACAAATGAGGCCGAATAGTCGGCTTTCCCGACTAGTCGGCGAGTAGTCGGTACATCACTACTCATAATATGACATTGTTTTTCAAAATTGGCAGGGTTTAATTTAGCGTATATTCTGACAGCCTTATGAAGGGTTAACCCAGGGGTCTCCAAACTTTTTGACTTTTTTTTTAAGCTTAGAATAAATTTAAAAGTGGAAAAATTACTGTCTTGAGTGAGACTTGAACTCACGGCCTCCGGATCGATACTCCAGCGCTCTGCCATCTGAGCCACCAAGACCTCATCCCCAGCCAGCAAATCTTTCCACCATATAGGTCAAGGGTTTTTTTTTTATATTGCGCCTTTTAGTTTCGCGCGGGCCACCGTCGGCGCCGAGGGGGTGGGCCTGGCTCCCGCTGGTCGGATTGGAACGCTTCGCGGGCCGGATTTGGCCCGCGGGCCGGGATTTGGAGAGCCCTGGATTAACCCATATTAGCATATTCATGTAGAGTTGTAGACAATGAATGACTCATTTTATGCAATAAGTTTTCTCAAAACGCGACCTTTCAAAATGACGGATGATACCTCGTTACATAACCGTTGCCAAAGAGGGAAACGTTACGAGTACCTCATAACTCATGGGCCTGTGAGGCAATACTGGTAGGCCCTTAAATGTAAACCTTGTGTCCCAGAGACCACAACAAGAAAATACTCCGTTACACACACAAGTAAATTATTAAGAGCCAACAGGAGTGGTAATTTCTCCATACAAACGTACTCGACTGTTTCCTCCGTGGGTTTTGAAGCTAGAGCAATGATTTTTTCAACACAGATTAATATTGTCAATATCTGTGTCCGACCGTTTAGCTTTTTTTTAATATTTTTGTTTTTTAAGGCGCTAGAGCCCTTCAAAAGTTTGCCTTTTGTACAGTGTATTTCCTTATGAGCAATAAAGATTAAATAAAAAAATAAAAATGGCCTAATAGACTATGCCGTAATGAGAAGCGTGGTATACAAAACTGATATCAATTAGCCAAAAAAGCAAAACGGTCCGACACAGATAATTTCATAATCTTTTAGATTTCCAAATTTGGTTACGATTGGTTAAGTTTTGGAGGACGAAACAGTCGAGTACGAAACCTCAATTTTTGAGATTTTTACGCAGGATTTTTCGCCTTGTCCTTATCGCACTAGTTTCAGGAGCCGCTTCCGTTAGCGAGACGGGTATATTTACCTAAAATATTTAAATCTCAGCTCCTGTTTCGTCTTAAATAACCTAAAACCCCCAATGCAATGAAACGCTGTCTTCCTCGCGTTGTCAATTCTAACAAACACAAACACAATTAGGTTGCGTCATATTATCACAAAATTCGTATAGATAGTCACCTCCTGTCTCCATCATCAGATCAGCTCGATGGTACCATGATATGTGACGTCCCACGGGTAATGGTACAGTCATCAGCAATAGTATCTTACAAAACTAGGGCCGCAAAAATATGTAACACGTTCTTATTTGGAGCGCAATAAGAGCGCGTCATATATTTTTGCGGCCCTAGTTGTGTAAGATACTATTGCTGATGACTGTACCTTATAGCGGTTGGCGCTTACGCTATTATTAACGCCGCTCCAATATTATTGCGGTGCTATGCGACGTAAGCGCTAGCCGCCATAAGGTACCTTTTCCCTTGGAACGTCATATATTGCATTGTCATCCAATTTACGTATGCACATTTTCAACTTCATCGGAAACCGGAAAGTGGGTCAAATTTAACTCGCAAAATTTGACCCGTATAAACATACATAGTTACATGCATTACAAGTTTAATAAAGGCTTAAACATCATTCAAACCTGATCCATCCAAATAATGGAGACACGAACGAGTAAACCATACAATAAAATGCTTATGATCCCATACATTATATAAAAAACCGGACACTCGTCGGACCCGCCCATCGAGGGTTCCGTACTTTTTAGTATTTGTTGTGATAGCGGCAACAGGTATACATCATCTGTGAAATTTTCAACTGTCTATCACGGTTCGTGAGATACAGCCTGGTGACAGACGGACGGACAGCGGAGTCTTAGTAATAGGGACCCGTTTTACCCTATGGGTACGGAACCCTAAAAATCCAGTTCTGAGATCATAATACAACAAGACTGACAATACATGTTTACTGGAATCTGTGTCAACATTGTTTTAACCTCTAACCGCCCATACGTCAAACCTTGCCAAGCAAAATGAAATTTTATTTTGTCAACGCAAAGTTCAAATTAGAATGGAACAGGAGACCTTTTTATAGGTCTCTGGGCGGCTAGAGGTTAAGGCCTTCCGCTCATGAATAATAATATTGACCTTTTGTATCGAAATTGGTTTATTACTTGGATGTCGGTCTCCTGAGTGATGTAACTTTGTACACATCTTGCATAGATCCTAGTTTAAATAAGTTTTTGGCAAAAAAAAAATATTTTGAAGTTCAGAAGTATGCATCTCGCTCGTACTCGCGTTTTAGTGCGAGCGAGATGTGTAGAAAGTAAATTATGTAAATGTTACCGTATATATCAGTTTTGACACTGTCAGTGACTCATGGTACGGGTACTTACTTGTAATAATAGTTATTTGTACAACAAGAGATCAAAGTTTGATATTTCTTCGAGTTTTGAGTCCCGTGCAAGCGAAAGATTCTATAATAGATTCACTCGCTACGCTCGTGAATCTCCGGTTGAATTTAGAATCTTGAGCGTAGTAAGGGATTCAAAAGCGCACGAGATGTAAATAACTTTGATCTCGTGTAGTACACAAAATTTTTCACCCTAAGCAGTGAGAACATACCTAGAGGGACAGAGATAATAGAACCCAAGTATATCGAACTTGTAATAGACCCCGCATGTTGAAATGACATTTGACTATAAAGGTCACCTGAATGTCATTTGAGCAAATCGCATTTTGCTCACTGTTTTTAAGAAGCAAAGTACCCTTGTTCGAGCTGCTGAGGTGAAAAAACAATTACCAATTCTTGCATCTGGGGTCCTGGGACGCCCGGTAGGCGGAGGCCGATCGGACGTCCCAGGTATCGCTGGGGCGATGCGGTTGAAGCGGACTTGCGCGATCTCCACGCCGATAACTGGCGGGAGATGGCGGGAGATCGCGCAGGATCGAGACAACTGGCGTGTAGTGTACTCGTGTCGGAGGCCAAGACTCATTTTGGGTCGTTGCGCCATTAAGTAAGTAAGTAATTAATTCTTGCGTAATTTTATTAACCAGATAATCGCTGCTTCATTCAAATTTTATTCATACAAATAAACCTGCATCAAAATTCCAATATCCTAGTGGTTTTCAGAAAAAGTTAATATTACACTTTTAAATGAAAATGCCCCCATCTATGTCTGTAAAAACAGCTTTTGTAAATAATCACTAAACTGGCTATAATATCCTTTTTCCGTCTTCTCTTCGTTCAATTGTTTTTCCGTAGAACAGGCATCGTCCTTCCAAGGGTACATGCTCATCGCTGGTATCACGGAGCACTCCACGATATCATTTCTGAAATCAAAAGTAAATAACTAAGTCAGGGCCCCAGCGCGCGTAAGTTGTTCGCAGAAATCGCGAAGCGTCTGGTTGACGTAACTGGTGACCGAAGAGCTGGCGGCTACCTCGCACAACGTATCAGCGTTGCGATACAGTGAGGAAATGCCGCCAGCATCCATGGTACAATGCCTCAGGGGCCTATTTTAGATTTAAGCTAGTTAGTACCATTGTATTATATATTGTATGTAAATAAATGATTAAAAACTAAGTCAGTGTAGCATGAAGTATAGCCCGCATGCCGCACGTAACATCCCTGGAAGTCTTCATAGGCTACGATGACTGATTACCCGTGCTTTCTACCAATGCCCTTTCTCGAGGATCAAACAATCTCCATACCAAGTTTTGTCCAAATCGGTTCAGCGCTTTAAGCTTCAAGAGGTAACAGACAGACACACTTTTGCATTTATAATATTAGTAGGCATTTGGTCACAGAATAAATAATAGTACTAGGTATAGAAGACTCACTCTCTAACAAAACGCGTCTGTTACGATCAGCACAGATATGGCCGCTAGGTGGCGACAGCGCCACGCGCGGCTTATGGCAAACTCCAAAATTGGGGTCGAACGGATGGACTTTTAGCTACCTGTAGCAAAGCGACGAAATCGCGGAGTGAGCCACGCCTGACTTGGTGCAATAAAATTATTGTGTTTGGGATTTAATTAGAATTAAAACACTCGGATAGCAACGTAACGGTCATGTATTTCACGGCAAACTGACATATGACATATTTTTACGAGCTACCTACATTACCAAAATACTACAATCCCTCCACCAATATTTATCCAAACAATGTAGTTATTTAGATTTAAAATAAAATAATAAGCAATAATAAATCATTGCCAAAGAAGCTAACAAATAATAAGAACATATCGCCTTCTACACCCTCCCCCATCAATTATGACACTAGTCTTAAGTTTTCAATTCTATGCAATTTTCAACCCAATTGAAAGACATAATGGTACAGTTTCGGTTGGCAGGATTCAAGCGAAAAGTTACAAAAAAAAAAACCAAAACAAAAACAGTTAGTACTTAATCACTAGATAATACATTAATAACCTACTTAGTACAATCGTTTTATAATTTTAAGGTCCATTAAATTTTATAATTAACGTCCTTGTTCCTAGTACTCCTTATTGGCCGTTGTCGCCTGTTGTCAAGGTCGACTAGGCCATGACTTTCAGCCGGAGCGTCAGGCTCAACACCGTTGTCGTCCGCCTCCATAACCTCCAACGGAAAATCTGACGACATTATTGTATCTGTGTTCTCTTGCACTGATTGTCTCTGCGGAGAGCTGACAGATGAAACGACACTCTCGAAAGACGTGTCCGGAGACGTGTCGTGGGGATTCGCCACTCCGCCCTCCGCCAGCTCGACAGCTTCTTGCTCTTCAGGCAGAGGTGCGTCGGTTTGCGCGTCTTCGACGTTGTCGTCCTGGGCGTCGTCGTCGTTTTGTAATGTCGGAACGTCGCCTTCGGAATCGGACTCGTTGGTGTCGTCACAGCCTTTGTAATGTAACAATTGGTCGACGTGTTTCTTTACTTTTATTTTCAAGTCCGTTATATTTACGATATACATTCTGGATCCCACTTTATTCTCAATAGTACCTCTTTTCCATGTATACTTAGTACCATTCTTAAAAAATGATTTTACTAAAACATTATCACCCCGTTTAAAATTACTTTTTCTCTGCCCGCCGTATTGTTTACATTGTGAGATCTGTTTGGAGATAACATTTTGATTAGCCGAGGAAGCCAATGACAACGGAAGGCGAGGAGCTTGGGTGTCGGTGTCGGCGTCGGCGTCGGCGCCGGCGCCGGCGTGAGTATTAGCGTCGGCGTCGGTACCGCGCGGCGCACGCAGCAAGTCGTGTCGAGAGCGTAACGATCGGCCTAGCAACAGCTGAGCCGGTGAGAATCCAGTAGTACAATGAGCCGAGTTCCTATAGTCGAACAATAATTTACTTAATTTAATATTAAAACTAGACTGGGACGGATTTTGCGCAAGTATTGCCTTTATGCCTTTTTTTACGAATTTTACACTATTTTCGGCTTGGCCGTTCGAATTCGGGTGATAAGGTGCAATAGTTAAATGTTTAATTTCATTTAACGTACAAAACTCTGTAAACAACGTAGAACTAAAATTTGAGGCATTATCTGTAACCAGGGTGCGAACAAGTCCAAATCTACTAAACATGTCTGCTAATTTCATAATTACACTAGCGGTGTCTGTTTGTGTCATTACATAACACTCGACCCACTTGGAATGCGCATCTACGGCGATAAGGAACTGCCGACTCTGCACCGCGCACATGTCCAGGTGCACGCGCTCCCAGCGTGCCGGGTACGGCCACGAAACTAGCGGAGAACGCGCCGGGGCGTTTCTTAGTGTAATGCACACGCTACATGACCCAATTTTTTGTTCAATGTGCTGGTCTATATTAGGCCACCACATTCGTTTCCTTGCTTCCGATTTAGTTTTTACCACACCAAGATGAGAATCATGCAACTCATTCAAAAGTTGCTCCCGGAAAATGGAAGGTATGACAACTTTATGGCCGCGCAAAATACAGCCTTCTTCTAAAGTCAACTCTGTGCGACAGTTAAAAAACATTTTTAAGTCATTATCCTTCAATTTTCGTGGCCACCCATTTTCTATATAAGACTTAACGCGCAACAATACCGCATCTTTTTTTGTTGCTAAACAAATATCTTTCGCCGTAACTGGTTTCAATGAATCAGATATAAAATTTATATATGTTGCCCGATCAACTATATCTCCTTCGGGACACCCTTGTGTTTCATCCAGTGTGGCCCTAGACAAGTAATCTGCAACGTTATGCTCGCTTTTTACATATTCGATCTCATAGTTATAAGCCGACAGAAATATAGCATAACGCTGCAACCGATTTGCTGCTAATTCGGGGACACCTTTTTTGGATCCGAAAATTGATACTAAGGGTTTGTGGTCCGTTCTTAAAACAAAAGGCACCGATCTGCCGTACAAATAATAATGGAATTTCTTTATTCCAAAAATTAATGATGCCGCTTCTTTTTGTATCTGAGCATAGTTTTTTTCGCTGGGCGTGAGCGAGCGGGAGGCATAAGCGACAACGCGCTCGGAGCCGTCCGGCTGTTTTTGAGCTAAAATAGCCCCTAAAGCCGCCGGTCCGGCATCCGTGGTCAAAATCGTGACGTAATCCGGGTTGTAGTGTGCTAACATTCGCTCACTCGCTAACTCTTTTTTTATTTGCACAAATGACTCCTCTTGCTCGACGCCCCAATACCATTTACAATCTTTTTTTAGTAACGCATACAACGGGTTTAAAATACCCGAAGCATTAGGTACGAATGCGCGATAGTAATTTAACAAACCTAGAAATGATTGAAGCTCAGATACATTTTTCGGACTTTTAGCATTAAGAATGGCTTGAACTTTATTTTTGGATTTATGTAATCCATGTTTATCGATTACAAACCCTAAGTATTCTACAGAACTCCTAAATAACTCGCATTTATCCTGTTTTAAGCACAAACCGGCGTCATTAAGTCGACTAAGGACTTGCTCGAGCCTCTCGACGTGTATTTTTCGGGTCGGTCCAGTTATAAGTACATCGTCGAGAAAAATGCAAATTCCGTCGATTCCCGAAAGTAATTTTTCGATAATTTGCTGAAAAATACACGGCGCAGAGGATAAGCCAAAAACGAGGCGTGTGTAACAATAAAGTCCTTTGTGTGTGTTTATACACGTCAATTTCTTTGATGCCTCATCGAGCTCACACTGGTTATATGCCCTAGATAAATCCAATTTCGAGAATTCTTCCCCCCCATGCAACCTAGAAAATAGGTCTTCGATACGCGGTAATGGATAGTTATCGATAAACAATGATTTATTCAAGGTCACGGAATAGTCGCCGCAAATTCGTATATTACCGTCGGGGCGTAAAACAGGGACAATGGGTGTGGCCATATCGGAATGACTAACCTTTTCCAAAATACCTAAATCAACCAATCTGTTCAGTTCCTCCTCGACTTTAGGTTTCAAAGCCAAGGGCACGGTTCGAGGTTTAAAAAATTTAAATTGCGCATCCTCTTTTAGTTTTAGATTTATTTTATATTTATTAAACCTGCCCAACTCGTTAGAAAAAACTTTCGAATACTTATTCTTTAATGACCGGATGACGTCATCCTCGCTATTCAAGTGATTACAATTCTTACTGCACAGATGTAAATCAAACTTGCTAATGAAATCTCTTCCTAACAAAATTGGCTGATCCTCTGTATCCTCGATAATAAACATGTCAATTTCCTCTGTTCTAGTTTCAAAGGTAATCGGTAATAAAACTCGGCCTAAAGGAAATATTTTGCTACCATTATAACAGTTTAATCGTACGTTGGATCTCTTTAAGGCATATTTTCCTTTAAATAATGAGTCATAAACACTAACAGGTAGCACTGAGACAGCGCTTCCGCTGTCTACCTCGCATACTACGTTTTCGCTAGCCATCGACACCACCTGCTGCATAGGCTCCCCGTTATCACATCTGATACTATATAAATAAACATCTACGATACCTTCATGTATGTCATCGGTTTCCTCGGCAATGAAGTTAAACTTTTTATCACTCATTTTACACATCCTACTTAGGTGTCCTTTAGTGTTGCACTTTTTACACGAGTAATTAATATAACGGCACTTGTCCTTGGTATGGTTTTTGTATCCGCATACTGCACAGGCTCGTCTTGTATTATTCGAGTTGTTTGGTTGGGAGGGCGCGGCGGCCGCGCGCACCGCGAACACCTCGCCGCCGCTGGCTCCCGCCGCCTGCCTGGCCGAGCCGGTCGCTTGCAGGCCCTGCCGGGCGCTGCGAGTAGCCTGCGCCAGATGTAACGCCTTGCTAAAAGTCAGCTTGTCCACGCTCTCCGCAAACAACTTCTCTCGTTCTTTAGCGTTCTCGAGCCCGAGAACGAAACGATCCCGCAGCGCTGTGTCTAGCTCCGTCGTAAACCCGCAGAACTGTGCCAAACTTCGCACTCGCGCTGCCCACTCCCCCAGATCTTCGCCGGTCCGTTGCTCCGCTTTATAAAATTTATATCGTTCAGCAAACGAACACCTAGGTGACTCAAAATGAGCATCCAGCTTTTCAAGGAGGGTAGAATATTCAATGGTGTTCAACGTTTTTGGATACACCAAATCTTTGGCAACGCGGTAAGTTTCTTCCACAAACGTCGTAAGGAGTATGGAACGCCGCTTTGTGCCCGCTTTGTCGGTGGTGTCCGTCAAATCATTTGCAAAACACATCGCTTCAAACCGCTCCTTAAAAATCCTCCATTCTTGCGCGTTGTGGTCGAACGTGAGATTGCCGCCATAAATCACGTTAGCGCTCGCCGCCATCGTTTTTAACTATTATTCCACTAGTTTATCACTTATTATAACGCGTTAGGTACTTCTCGTCGCCAATTATTGTGTTTGGGATTTAATTAGAATTAAAACACTCGGATAGCAACGTAACGGTCATGTATTTCACGGCAAACTGACATATGACATATTTTTACGAGCTACCTACATTACCAAAATACTACAATAAATAATATACCCTGGGCTTGGTATCAAGAAGGAGTACGGCTGTATGCTGTCTACTCCCTCTCCGTGGTCGCATAGCAACCGCGACATCCGGGACTTTCGGATTTCGAACAATTGCTCTGAAACATCGATAAAAGTATTATAATTATTCATTTTTTGTTCTGATTATGTTGAAAATTGATATCTGGGAATCCGAAAGGTTCATTGATAATGTATCTGTAGTCAATATTATAACAAAATGGCCGCGATCTTGACTTTCTTAGATTTAGATTTCATTTAATTGCAATAAACATGGTACAGTGGTTCTTATGCTATTGTTATTAGGTAACACATGATTAACTACATAGTAGCATGCAAATTTACACCTTAAACTCTTTTACTCTTATTTTTGACTTGATCATAATGAAAATTTTTAATATAAATCAATAGATGAAATTGAAAAAAAAACTGCAATCATCGTGAATTTCTAATTTTTTTAAATCACGTCTACTATTAAATTAAATTTATATTATATTACTTAATCAGCATACCTTCTGTGAACGATCCGGGATGCACCGAATTCTCGTACCAGAACCGGTCTGAAGTCCGCCACCGTTTCATCTATAAATAATTATTGTTTAATACATTCTACAGATTTTATTACATAAGGCAGACATCTTCATCAATTGCGCTTCTATTGTTTGACGACCGGTCTGGCCTAGTGGGTAGTGAAACTGCCTATGAAGCCGATGGTCCCGGGTTCGAATCCTGGTAAGGGCATTTATTTGTATGATGATGCAGATATTTGTTCCTGAGTCATGGTTGTTTTCTATGTATTTAAGTATTTATATATTATATATATCGTTTTCTGAGTACCCACAACACAAGCTTTCTTGAGCTTACCGTGGGGCTTAGCCAATTTGTGTAAAAAATGTCCTATAATATTTATTTATTTATTTATTTATTGTACAGTCGACGTCAAAGATACCTATGTTTACATTTTTCGCCTTATTACAAAAGCATACTTCGAAAACCGCCAGACTCCGATGGCTCGGGAAGGGAGTACCAAATGGCCGGAGACCGCCTGGACGCCCTAGGTACAGCTGGAGAGACGAAATGCAATACCTTAGGGCTCATTTAGAATTTTAGACGATGCGAGAACTCGCATGCGAGTTTCATTACATTGCGGGTTTTGATCGGTCGGTTGAATTGAACGTAACCAACAGTCCGCAATGTAACTAAAATCGTATGCGAGTTCGCGCGCCGTCTAAATTAGCTCTTAGCGATCTTGGTGCCGTCGACTGGACAGAAACAGTAGCATGGCGGTCTATGGTGACGGAGGCCAAGATCTACTTTGGGACGTTGCGCCCCAGCAGTAAGTAATCCCAACTAGCTATGCCAGATAAAATACTAGACCTGCAAGACCAGGATGCAGGCCAGAGTGGGCCCGAAGGCGGCGCCAGGCATGGCCTGCTCTGAGATCATGCCCGCGTGTAGATCTATGTCGTCCACGTCGCGGTACGATGTTTGTAGCGATGACACTTGCTGTAATATTACACTATATTGACACTTGCTGGTATACTAGACCTGCAAGACCAGGATGCAGGCCAGAGTGGGCCCGACGGCGGCGCCAGGCATGGCCTGCTCTGAGATCATGCCCGCGTGTAGATCTATGTCGTCCACGTCTCGGTACGATGTTTGTAGCGATGACACTTGCTGAAATATTACACTATATTGACACTTGCTCAAATACTACACCTGCAACACCAGGATGCAGGCCAGAGTGGGCCCGACGGCGGCGCCAGGCATGGCCTGCTCTGAGATCACGCCCGCGTGTAGATCTATGTCGTCCACGTCGCGGTACGATGTTTGTAGCGATGCCACTTGCTGTAATATTACACTATATTGACACTTGCTGAAATACTAGACCTGCAACACCAGGATGCAGGCCAGAGTGGGCCCGACGGCGGCGCCAGGCATGGCCTGCTCTGAGATCACGCCCGCGTGTAGATCTATGTCGTCCACGACGCGGTACGATGTTTGTAGCGATGACACTTGCTGTAATATTACACTATATTGACACTTGCTGAAATACTAGACCTGCAACACCATGATGCAGGCCAGAGTGGGCCCGACGGCGGCGCCAGGCATGGCCTGCTCTGAGATCATGCCCGCGTGTAGATCTATGTCGTCCACGTCGCGGTACGATGTTTGTAGCGATGACACTTGCTGAAATATTACACTATATTGACACTTGCTCAAATACTAGACCTGCAAGACCAGGATGCAGGCCAGAGTGGGCCCGACGGCGGCGCCAGGCATGGCCTGCTCTGAGATCATGCCCGCGTGTAGATCTATGTCGTCCACGTCGCGGTACAATGTTTGTAGCGATGACACTTGCTGAAATATTACACTATATTGACACTTGCTCATATACTACACCTGCAAGACCAGGATGCAGGCCAGAGTGGGCCCGACGGCGGCGCCAGGCATGGCCTGCTCTGAGATCATGCCGGCGTGTAGATCTATGTCGTCCACGTCGCGGTATGATGTTTGTAGCGATGACACTTGCTGAAATATTACACTATATTGACACTTGCTGAAATACTAGACCTGCAAGCCCAGGATGCAGACCAGAGTGGGCCCGACGGCGGCGCCAGGCATGGCCTGCTCTGAGATCATGCCCGCGTGTAGATCTATGTCATCCACGTCGCAGTACGATGTTTGTAGCGATGACACTTGCTGTAATATTACACTATATTGACACTTGCTCAAATACTAGACCTGCAAGACCAGGATGCAGGCCAGAGTGGGCCCGACGGCGGCGCCAGGCATGGCCTGCTCTGAGATCATGCCCGCGTGTAGATCTATGTCGTCCACGTCGCGGTGCGATGTTTGTAGCGATGACACTTGCTGTAATATTACACTATATTGACACTTGCTCAAATACTACACCTGCAAGACCAGGATGCAGGCCAGAGTGGGCCCGACGGCGGCGCCAGGCATGGCCTGCTCTGAGATCATGCCCGCGTGTAGATCTATGTCGTCCACGTCGCGGTACGATGTTTGTAGCGATGACACTTGCTGAAATATTACACTATATTGACACTTGCTCAAATACTAGACCTGCAACACCATGATGCAGGCCAGAGTGGGCCCGACGGCGGCGCCAGGCATGGCCTGCTCTGAGATCATGCCCGCGTGTAGATCTATGTCGTCCACGTCGCGGTATGATGTTTGTAGCGATGACACTTGCTGTAATATTACACTATATTGACACTTGCTCAAATACTACACCTGCAACACCAGGATGCAGGCCAGAGTGGGCCCGACGGCGGCGCCAGGCATGGCCTGCTCTGAGATCATGCCCGCGTGTAGATCTATGTCGTCCACGTCGCGGTACGATGTTTGTAGCGATGACACTTGCTGTAATATCACACTATATTGACACTTGCTCAAATACTAGACCTGCAAGACCAGGATGCAGGCCAGAGTGGGCCCGACGGCGGCGCCAGGCATGGCCTGCTCTGAGATCACGCCCGCGTGTAGATCTATGTCGTCCACGTCGCGGTACGATGTTTGTAGCGATGACACTTGCTGAAATATTACACTATATTGACACTTGCTGGTATACTAGACCTGCAAGACCAGGATGCAGGCCAGAGTGGGCCCGACGGCGGCGCCAGGCATGGCCTGCTCTGAGATCATGCCCGCGTGTAGATCTGTGTCGTCCACGTCGCGGTACGATGTTTGTAGCGATGACACTTGCTGAAATATTACACTATATTGACACTTGCTCATATACTAGACCTGCAAGACCAGGATGCAGGCCAGAGTGGGCCCGACGGCGGCGCCAGGCATGGCCTGCTCTGAGATCACGCCCGCGTGTAGATCTATGTCGTCCACGTCGCGGTACGATGTTTGTAGCGATGACACTTGCTGAAATATTACACTATATTGACACTTGCTGGTATACTAGACCTGCAAGACCAGGATGCAGGCCAGAGTGGGCCCGACGGCGGCGCCAGGCATGGCCTGCTCTGAGATCATGCCCGCGTGTAGATCTATGTCGTCCACGTCTCGGTACGATGTTTGTAGCGATGACACTTGCTGAAATATTACACTATATTGACACTTGCTCAAATACTAGACCTGCAACACCAGGATGCAGGCCAGAGTGGGCCCGACGGCGGCGCCAGGCATGGCCTGCTCTGAGATCACGCCCGCGTGTAGATCTATGTCGTCCACGTCGCGGTACGATGTTTGTAGCGATGACACTTGCTGAAATATTACACTATATTGACACTTGCTGGTATACTAGACCTGCAAGACCAGGATGCAGGCCAGAGTGGGCCCGACGGCGGCGCCAGGCATGGCCTGCTCTGAGATCACGCCCGCGTGTAGATCTATGTCGTCCACGTCTCGGTACGATGTTTGTAGCGATGACACTTGCTGAAATATTACACTATATTGACACTTGCTCAAATACTAGACCTGCAACACCAGGATGCAGGCCAGAGTGGGCCCGACGGCGGCGCCAGGCATGGCCTGCTCTGAGATCATGCCCGCGTGTAGATCTATGTCGTCCACGTCTCGGTACGATGTTTGTAGCGATGACACTTGCTGAAATGTTTCATTATATGTTAGTAAATATGCAGTGCATAATTATTTTTCATCGTATTTTCACGAGAACGAACTAGAATCAAGGCTCGGAACCGGTTGTTTTTTTCGTACAAAAAATACCGGTATTGTTACGTTCTTTTTCGTTCTTTGGTTTATTATTTCATTTTTAATGGGACAATCTAATAATACGTAGTTGTTACCTAAATACGTAAAGACCATAAAATAATTAAAAATATTGGACTATTTTTGGGATTAAACAAAAAAACCGATTCCAAGAATTGACTAGAATATAGATGTAGTGCACAATTATTTTCCATCGTATTTTGACGGAAACTTTCGTACATGTCTGTGTCTTGCTATTGCAGTCAGTGTTGGCATAAGAAGTACTGAGCTTGACTGAAGTAGATTGTTTTCCATCGTATTTTCTCGGAAACATTCGTATTTGTCATGCTATTTCAGTCAACACCGAGACCGAGTGAAATAGCAAGACACGTTCGTACGTTTACGTGAAAAAACGATGGAAAATAATTGTGCACTACAATCTGTAATCTAAAGGAAGCGCTGGTGGCCTAGCGGTAAGAGCGTGCGACTTTCAATCCGGAGGTCGCGGGTTCAAACCCTGGCTCGTACCAATGAGTTTTTCGGAACTTATGTACGAAATAATATATCATTTGATATTTACCAGTCGCTTTTCGGTGAAGGAAAACATCGTGAGGAAACCGGACTAATCCCAATAAGGCCTAGTTTACCCTCTGGGTTGGAAGGTCAGATGGCAGTCGCTTTCGTAAAACTAGTGCCTACGTCAAATCATGGGATTAGTTGTCAAGCGGACCCCAGGCTCCCATGAGCCGTGGCAGAATGCCGGGATAACGCGAGGAACAAGAATCTGTAATCTAAATAGTTCGTTCTCGTGGGTTCGAACTCTGACTTGCACCGATGATTTTCTCGGAACATGTCGGAAATGTACCTAACATCGTAGTTGGGTCGACCCCTATATAATTGGATTATAATAATAATAAGTATACCTAAACTATACAAGCACGTCATTACGAACGCGTTAAGGTCAGCTATATTTACGGAAGCCGTGCCAATAAAATTTAACACTAGCAATTATGCGCCAGTAAGCAAATCACAATATTATGTTAATTGGGATAAGAGCGTTTTCACACTGTCCGATCCGATTTCGGGTGTAGTGAGAGGAAATCCTAAATTTGGATAAGACTCCACTGACTGTCTGTAACCACTCCAGGTTACAGTCTGTGTAGTTCAGTATCAGTAGAAATTTTCACAGATGATGTATTTCTGTTGCGGCTACAACAACACTAAAAAGTACGGAACCCTCGGAGTGCGACTCGCACTTGTCCGGTTTTATTGAGCGGCGGTGTGGACGAACCTTTTGGACCGCACGCGATCAAATCGTGACACGTATGGCGCGTCACTGCGATTCCGCACCGTCAGCGTGTTTTGAGTTTTGTGGTGGAACCATAAATGCCCTTACTGGGATTCGAAGACGGGACCTCCTGTTTCGTAGGCAGGGTCACTACCGACTACAATAGTCCGACCGTTAATTTATTTATAAAATTCACAAATTCTTGCAGCATGGCGCCGTCGGCATTTGATAAACAAACCTGACATTTAAAAGACATCACGCGATTTCATACCAAATTAATATTGTTTGGTAGTTTTTTTTGCGTACTTAGATTTATTTTTTTGTTCTAAAAAGTCAAGGTAATTCTGAATCTATACCTTCTCTTAAACTTTTATCTGTTAAGGAAGCTTTAGACATGCTTTTAATTTGCTGAACGTATGATTTTGAAAAAATACACGTTTAACCAGAACGCCGCGCAATCAATAACAAAAAATATCTACTTAAGGCATGCATTTCAAAAAAAGCCAAAAAAACTAATGATAAAGGCGTTGTGCACAAATCACGCGAGGTGTTTTCGGTTACTTTTTGACCCCCATACCATATATAGCAACCAAAGCTAGAACCCTATAGTACTACCTCCTCCTTCATCCAATGTCTCAAATCATCGAAGTCCTTAGCAGTGTGCAGACCGCAGAGCCGACGGTACTCGTTGTAACTGGGCAGCCCCAAGGCGCGGCCTTTCATTATGTCCGAGGATACTACGTCGGACGCGAATTGTAGGTCGCCGAGGATTCTTTCACCCACCTGAAATAAGTTAAAGTTAGTGTTTACAAACTTGGGTCTTGGGAGAGACTCTTGACTTTGTGCAAACTCGGCTTAGCATTGCTCCAAGCAATTTAGGGTTGGCACCACTTGACGCGTGATGCGCGTGTGACGCAGATCTAACCCGTGTTTAACTAAAAAGGTCTTTAATGACCGCAAACGCTCTTACATCTGGATCCACGATATAATCCGCGTCGGCGGCAGGCTGCCTGAAGGCGCCCTGCGTGACCTTGTCTATAGTATCGTTCACCGGCAGAGCGCCTGTCCTCAGAGTATAGTCTACTATGTTCCTCTCGTCTACTACCCTCCCGCTGTTGTCGTACATCCTGTGGATAAGGGAAATGTGTATAAGAAACTTGTTTCTTGATAGAGTCTGTCTTAATGTACGGGGCCCAATACATTTCACTACTATTCTCTTTCCGCACAGACTCTAGAAGAAAGATGCGATCGACAGGGATTAGCTTAGACCAAAAACCTATAGATCAAACTAGATAGAATTAAACCAAGAAAAGTCTGCAGAGATTTTGACAGCACACGCAGTACCAGTGTTATTTATACGTCATAATTTCATAGAACCCCCCTAGAAAGGCGCCCTGCGTGACCTGCTCTATAGTATCGTTCACCGGCAGAGCGCCCGTCCTCAGAGTATAGTCTACTATATTCCTCTCGTCTACTATCCTCCCGCTGTTGTCGTACATCCTGTGAATAAGGGATGTATGTGGCTTTCCATCACAGAAGGCTAATGCTTCAAGTGCAATCAGGTCCAAAAGGTACTTTTCGTCTGAAATTCCAACAGAAATTCTGATAGAATGATCCTTATTGCACATGAAGCATGCAGCAGGACTCTTCTCTGTTGGAAAGCCACGTATGTATTTGAAATTGTTTCTTAATAGAGGAAAGATCGCGTAAGGATTAGCTTAAACCAAGAACCTATAGATCAAACTAGATAGAGTTAGACCAAGAAAAATCTGCAACGATTTTGACAACACGCAGTGCTGGATGTTCCGTGTGTGTAAATAACTTTTACACGGACCATCCAGCTTGAGTAATACTCGTACCTATTCCCGAAACGCTTACCAAAAATGAGTTAGGGTATGTGCGAAAAGAGAAGAGTCGTGAAATCTAGGGGAGCCCATACATTCTACGACCCTTCTCTTTCCGCACAGACTCTAAAAATAAGGATAAATAAGAGGAAATAAGGATGCCGGTAAACTAATACTCGGACGTACACCGTAGAAGATGAGATTGATTTGAATAGAACTAAATTCTAATGGCTCCCTGAGCCAGTTGAGGGTAGATGAAAACATTACACGATCAAATAATGTAGGTTAAAGTCAGGTCGTTCAATGACAGATCTAGGCGGTATTGTATTTGGTTGGTTAACCAATAAATGTTATAACTACCCTAACATGTACAAATTATTTATTTACTTTTATTTAAATACCTAAAGATTACAGAGTATAAATTCAAAATGGTTACCTGAGCCGCCCTTCTTGCATGGTGTGGAACCATCGGTACGCCATCACGAACTCTATGCTCAATCCTGGCTCCAACTCCTCGTCATAGTCGTCAACATGGCCGTACGTGTTGAAGATCACACCCTGCTTCAGCAAGAAGTCGTATCCTGGAACATTAGGAATTGAGAACGTGTGTAATTATTTTGGAGATGATATTTATTTTTATTTTATTTATTTTATTTATTTATTTATAAAATATGCGTAAAATCTGATTGTGTGATTTTCAAAATAACTCTTTCGCAATTCATTTTTGCACCATGTCAAAATGCGTCCAGTTTTTTTGTAAACTAAGGAATAGGAGATTTTTTTCTCGGTCTAAGTCTGCCTTTCCACTGAGAGTAGAGAAATGAAAGGAGGCGTGCGGAAATCAACCAATAGCACTGATTTTCTTTTCCGCTCCGCTGGAATACAACCAGTACCAGCCTCCCTCTCATCTCCGCTCATCTGTCTCAGCGATAAGGCAGCGAAAGGGACAAATAATTCTGCAAAAGACAGCATTAGGCTCCAACACTAACTCACCCATGAGAGAAGGCACGAGTTCACGTTTCTTGCTTCAGAGAACAGCTGGTCATCGCTCCAGCAGGGATTCAGCTGTTCCAGACGTCTGGCAATCTAAATGAACATTCCAGGTGGAACACCAACTTACCCATGAGAGAAGGCATGAGCTCATAGAAAATGATCTGCTGCCATATAGCGATGTTCACGTCTCTTGCTTCAGCGAACAGCTGGTCGTCGTTCCAGCAGAGATGCAGCTCTTCCAGACTCCATTAGGCTCCAGGTGTAACCAACTTACCCATGAGAGAAGGCATAAGCTCATAAAAAATGATCTGCTGCCATATAGCGATGTTCACGTCTCTTGCTTCAGCGAACAGCTGGTCGTCGCTCCAGCAGGGATTCAGCTGTTCCAGACGTCTGGCAATCTGATTGAACATTCCAGGTGTAACACCAACTTACCCATGAGAGAAGGCATGAGCTCATAAAAAATGATCTGCTGCCATATAGCGATGTTCACGTCTCTTGCTTCAGCGAACAGCTGGTCGTCGCTCCAGCAGGGATTCAGCTCTTCCAGGCGTCTGGCGATCTGGTTGTGGTTCCGTATGAACCAGAGGCCGAAGAGATTTACGCCAAGGATCGCGTTGATGGCTAGGTTGGCTGGGATAAACACATATTGTTATAGTACCTGTAACTATATATTTAATCATTATTGCACAAAATAAAACGAAATAAATAAAGGTCGGTAAATAAAGGTAATTGAATATAATTCGCGTTAGACCCGTCTATAATGTGAGTTAAAAATAAAACTAGTCTCCAAAAGTCCAAATGAAGTGTCGGTTCCGATTTGGCCAGTTTCTGTATAAAAATCACGTTTAGGTCGAAGGTTCGGTTTCGGCGATGGACAATAATGGTTTCGGTAAAGACTTGTGGAAAACTTCTCTGAAGGTCGCGTTTTTTAACCCCGAAACCATGTTCGAAATATCATTCGATATTTATCAGGCCTAGTACCAATAAGTTTTTCGGAGCTTATGTACGAAATATCATTTGACATTTACCAGTTGCTTTTCGGTGAAGGAAAACACAACTTAATATGGCCTAGTTTCCCCTCTGGGTTGGAAGGTCAGATGACAGTCGCTTTAGTAAAAACTAGTGCCTACGTCAAATCGTGGGATTAGTTGCCAAGCGGACCCCACAGGCTCCCACGGGCCGTGGCAAAATGCCGGGATAACGCAAGGAAGAAGACGATTTTTCAGGCCTAGTTTCCCCTCTGGGTTGGAAGGTCAGATACTATATAGTCGAATCATAACCAGAGCTCGGCGGGGGTGAGTGTTTTCAGAGTTTGCACAACATGGACATGCCTTGTCATTCGATGGTATATGTGGTGTAATTTAATAACTAAAGAAATTATTTTATTTAGGATGCCTTTCCGCTACGATCTTTACGTCGCCTTTAAAACAAATGAATTTTATAGCAAGCTTTTTTAGCAAACCTCTTCAAATAATGTGTATATCCATCCATATGCTACTATTAAAGTTTGTAAAACTTAGTACCTACTCGTTTTGTACATAAGACATTGTCATTTTAGTTTAATTATAATTAATAAAGTTTTATTTTCTTTTATTTTAATATTTCTGTCTAAGGTGTATCTATGTTCATATTTACACTTGACATAAGTGACGTCAAAATGGCTCACCCCTGCCGAGCTCTGATCATAACTAGTGCCTGCGAAATCGTAGCAACAATTGTCCCGGAGATTAAATGGAAACTAAATACCCGAGTTGTGGCATCTGGTCTCTCCCAGCTGTGGTTTGTTGAGCAGGCACACGGGGGCCCCGCTGGGGGGCCACTCCTTGCCCTTCAGGAGCTCCGTCTGTATTCGGCCCCCGACCCCCGCCTTGCCCTTGCGCATATCCGCTTCGTTGTTGCCGTACATTATGGAGAGGTCTATCAATGGAGGGGATGTGTTTATCTGGAACATGTTACCATTGGAACCATCACCATGAGGGTAACATTCCATTTCTAACCGCAGCTGCATTACTGTCAATTTTACTATGGAAATTGACAATGACAGCGACGCGTTCAGTACCGGTAGTGCAGCTGCGGTTAGAAATGGAATGTTACCATTATGGTATCATCGGAAGATGAAGAAGAGGAGAGCGAAGAAGAAGAGGTAACTGCCAGAAACATGCTGAGATGAGGACATTTCGTGACACTTTATTCTCACTGTTCACATTGTTAAGTATGTGTATTGTCTGTATGTTTACGAATCATCATCATAATTTAAGAGCATGGCTCTTGTCGGTGGAGTATGCGCCAGTTTTCGCGGTCCTCGGCCAGGTTCTTTAGGTCCCTGTAAGACACGACATTTGCTTTTGCTTTTAGTTGTTGTGTATAGCTTGCTCGTGGTTCCTCTTCCTCTCCTAGCCACGAACGACACGCTAGCTTGTTTACGAATAAAAAACATTATATTCTAAAAAACATACACATGCATGAAATTCATTAGTTAGAGTCACCCCAAACTAGCGTCTTCCGAGTGTTGGCGTCTAGTCAACTCTACCTCTATGGCTGCTCGACCCAACGTTGGCGCAACTGCGCAGCGACGCCATTTTCCATAGCGCCGACTAGATGCCGTCGCTCAAAAGACGCTAGTGTCGGAATTGTCGGATGCAGCTCACGACCACGACCCGTGGTTTGCCGACTCCTGGATTAGCCCATCTACTACCAGATCGTTCTAGGTTTGAACAGCTGTGTTGGAGATTGGGTAAAAACACTAGGTAACTTTATAAAAGAACATTCTAAACTTAAGTACCTACCCTAGAAGGTGGCAAGCTCGCTGGCGCACACCCTAACATCTGGTATGTGATGGGTGCGGTCAGATTCAGGCAACGGACGTTGCTTCTTCGCAAATGTACGTCGTCGTTCGCCACTCTGAAATAGCAAGTGAATATCAGACATCGGGTTTACGGTGGTAAAATTTAATGACAGGTAGTGACTAGGGAGTTCCTATATCGATAAACTCAATGCTACTCTCATATCTTCTTCTTCTTCGTTACACTCTTGACAGAGTGGTCGTGGCCATTATGTAGACTTTTGACTGACTTGTTTACTCTCATATACCAACTAAAGATTAATTCAAGATTTACTTGTAAATGATGTCATCAACGGGTCTAATGCGATTAAATTTCATTATTCTACCTTTTTTCCGACGTTACAGCCAGGTTGTTAGAGTATAAAGTGTTAAATTGTGTCGAACTTCTAACTCAGGTAAATCCATTCGACCCTCCCCGACCCATCAAATATGTACCCTATTACCTTTTCTTAATACCAAAATGGCATCATCTGACATATGGATTTACCCGAGTTTGAAATTAAGCGTCTAGTTGTTGTGGTACCTCTTTGGTTGGTACCTGATCGGGATACACCGCGGGTCTACCGCTCCCGCCGGCGTGCAGCAGTCCGTAGTGAATATGACATAGTTGACGGTGTCGTGGAGAGACGACACGTCGCCGGTGAGGAATACGCCTAAATGCGACGTGAGCTGCGTGTAGTGCTCGCTGGAGCGACGTCCGTCGGACATTATTGCCACCCTGAAAACAGAACATTTATCAGAGACTAGCTTAAGGGCCCGCACTGATTATCAGTCCGCCGGACAGTATCGGCCTGTCAGTTAGAACAAAATTTTTACAGTTCCGAACAACTAACAGGCCGATACCGTCCGGCGGACTGTTAATCAGTGGGCCCCTTAATATGTCATGGTGAATGCTGGGTGTGATGTGGTCTCAACCTGCTTATAGAAATTATAGAAAACTGACAAAGTTTATGTTTCAACGTCACATTCTTGGAAAGCTTGCACACCGGAAAGTCTTATGCTGTTGAGCATCAGACTTTCCGGTCGGTGCTGCATCTATTGTCACTTGACAGTACTAGCTACTACTCATCATTGGCCACAGCATCTTGACAGATGATTGTTGCAGCGACAGTTTATTAAGACGAGGTCTGTGCGCCGTCGGAGATCGGAGGTGCAGCACACCTTTTCCTATGGCTGTAAAGTCCAATCGCAGCACGACACTTCCTGCCACAAAGATCGAAGGTGAAACGCGAATCCCTTGATGGTTCCTGTAAAGTAGCTACTACTACTACTTAAAGTACTGTTGATTCCGCTATTCGATGCTAGATGTCGAATGAAAATACTAATCTTTTTGGTACCAAAACTGATTAATGGAGTGAGCACTCTTGTCTTACTATATTTCTCTATGGTATTAATATATTATATGGTATTATAATAGACCCGGGTATGTCCTTAAACTACGTCCAAGACCACCGGTGGACGGGCAGCAGCGTCCCTCAAATTCGGTGTACTCGACTGCGATCGCCAACCCGCCTGCCAAGCGTGGCGATTATGGCATTCACCCCCCCATAAAAGGGGGAGGCCTTATGTTCAGCAGTGGACGTCTTATGGCTGAGATGATGATGATGATGATGTTTAATACCTGATGTCTCTAACAAGAGGCAGATCTGCCCCGTCCTTCGCAGGGCGAGCTGTATAGTTCCTCCCAAACACAGGGGGTAGTAGTCGGTAGTAGGGGGTGAGGGTGGCCCCTCGAGGGGGGTGGCGGGGGTTGTTGCACGAGTAGTCCATGCGCCGGCGCTCGTCGGGCTGACAGTCGGCCACTTCTAAGGCGCACCAACTGTAATAAAGATGGTGATACGTAATTTTTAGGGATGTACCGACTAATAGTCGCCGACGAGTCGGGAAAGCCGACTATCCGGCCTCATTTATAGTCGGCGATTAGTCGGCGACTAGTCGGCAAAAATGGCCGATTAGTCGGCACTTTATAAGTGACAGAGAAACGGGACAAAAATAAATAAACAGTAAATATTTACCATAAGATTTTCACCTATTTTACCCAAATTCATATTTAGGGTACTTACGGAAACTTGATCAAATAATTGACCACTTGGTCGCTTTCTTGTCCGATAGTCCGGTCGTCGTATGAAATGACTGAAATGAGCCTTAGGATTTATTTATTTATTTTATTTTTCAGCATCACTATTTATAATATGACGAATAGCGCGACGAAAGGGGTAAAACGGTTGTTTTTTAAGTGCATCTCAACCGAACTTCGACGAAACGAATGATCCGGCCGACTAATCGGCCATCCGAGCGCCGATTAGTCGGCTAGTCGGCCAAATCAATAGTCGGTACATCACTAGTAATTTTATAACATCGGTGCGGCCGAGATGCTCAAAAATATCTGAACACGCACTCTAACGCCTTGACAATAGAGTCGTGTTCAGATGTTTGTGAACACCTTCATGTCTGATATCTGTATAAAATGCTTCATTCGTATCTTGAATATCTTTCCATGCTCAAAAATCGGTAAAGAAAGCTGTATAATGTAACTTTATAAAAGTCAGCTGTCGCTCCGTTGGTGGACTGAGGACCGCGCGGTCGGTCGGTTTAACTTTCAAGCTTTTGTATTGCTTCTGACATTAGATCCTAATAAGAATAGATAATAAATAAATATTGTAGGGGCTTTCTTACACAAATTGACTAAGTCCCACGGTAAGCTCAAGAAGGCTTGTGTTGTGGGTTAAATACATAGAACACATCCATGACTCAGGAATCATGCTCATCACTCATCACACAAATTAATGCCCTCACCAGGATTTGAACCGAGGACCATCGGCTTCACAGGCACAGTCACTACCCATAAGGCCAGACCGGTCGTCAGATAGACACTATAAAAAAGTTTAGTTTTAAATCGACAAATAGAATTACGGTTGATTCGCTATAACCTTTATTACTCACGGTATAAGGTTCAATCTCCTCACGTCCGCCTCTCTCTGCGGCGTCACGCGCTCCCCAGTGAACGTGTCATACAACGCTCCTTCTATCACTCTCACAATCATTATGAACATTATCATTAATAACATCATCTTGATTCAATTTGATATTTCGATTACATACAATAATTGCATTAATTCATCTCGGCTAGGCCTATAGTCTGTATCTTTAGGTATTTAAATAAAAGTAAACAAAATGTACCCTCAAATGGCTCTTGAGGGTAGATGAAAACATTACACAGTCAAATAATGTAGGTTAAAGTCAGGTCGTTCAGTGACTGATCCAGGCGGTTTTGTAATTGGTCGACGATTGGTTAAAAGCCAACAGGAGTGGTCATTTCTCCATACAAACGTACTCGACTGTTTCCTCCGTCGGTTTTGATGCTAGAGCAATGATTTTTTTCAACACAGATTAATATTGTCAATATCTGTGTCGGACCGTTTTGCTTTTTTTGATAGTTTTGTTTTTTAAGGCGCTAGAGCCCTTCGATAATGGCCCAAATGGCATCATTGACTGTGCCGCAATGAAAGGCGTAGTATTCAAAACTGATATCAATTAGCCAAAAAAGCAAAACGGTCCGACACAGATAATTTCATAATCATTTAGATTTCCAAATTTGGTTACGATTGGTTAAGTTTTGGAGGAGGAAACAGTCGTGTACGAAACCTCGATTTTTGAGATTTTTACGCAGGGTTTTTCGCCTTGTCCTTATCGCACTAGTTTTAGGAGCCGCTTCCGTTAGCGAGACGGGTATATTTACCTAAACTGAGCTGAGTTTTAAAATTTTAGGTAATATACCCGTCTCGCTAACGGAAGTGGCTCCTAAAACTAGTGCGATAAGGAAAAGGCGACAAAATCTCAAAAATCGAGGTTTCGTACTCCACTGTTTCCTCCTCGAAAACTTAACCAATCCTAACCAAACTTGGAAATTTAAATTATTATGAAATTATCTGTGTCGGACCGTTTTGCTTTTTTGGCTAATTGATATCAGTTTTGAATACTACGCTTCTCATTGCGGCATAGTCAATTAGGCCATTTTTGAAGGGCTCTTGCGCCTTAAAAAGCAAAAATATCAAAAAAAGCAAAACGGTCCGACACAGATATTGACAAAATTAATCTGTGTTGAAAAAATCATTGCTATAGCATCAAAACCCACGGAGGAAACAGTCGAGTACGTTTGTATGGAGAAATGACCACTCCTGTTGGCTCTTAGTTTGATTATTATATAAAATCCGGTTTTAGTAACAAAATAGCCTGTTCCGATCACTAGTAACGTCTTGCACATACTGCATAGCCACAAAGGATATCTCACCCATCGAAGGTTCCATAATTGCCCGCTGTTTCCTTTTCACAGAATGCTGGTTACTTTACGAGTCTATAATTGTAACTACATATTAGACTCGTTAGCGTTGGTAGCTTAGCGGTAAGTATGCGACTTTCAATCCGGAGCTCGCGGGTTCAAACCCCGGCTCGTACCAATCAGTTTTTCGGAACTTATGTACGATATATCATTTGATATCTACCGGTCGCTTAGGGCTATCGTTTTGTGACAATTCCCCCCCCCCCCCTAAAATCATCCAAAAATCATGCTTCGAATGACCCCGTTTCCCCCGTCATGCTACCATCATCCGATGTCCAGACCCCTCCCCCCCATTTGAAATGACGTAATTTATGAATAGCCCCCTTTTCGGTGAAAGAAAACATCGTCGGGAAGAAAAAGCCCCCTTTCCGAATAGAAAAAAGAATTACACAAAAACAAGCTGACATTTCCTTGTATATCGTAAACCATCGATTAATAACCGTATTTCTAACGCTGATATTTAATATTTACACAATAAGTAGCCATTGTGCGTAGTTAAATACAAATTTGCACCTTATTCAATCGTAATAAGGTCACTTATATATTACACGCAACTATTGCCACAGAAGTGGACGCGATGACAGCTATTCATTAGAACATTTTACTCTCTCTCTTTTATACGCGACGACACGGGGACGACACGACAATAAACCGGACAAGTCCGAGTCTCGCCCACCTTCCGTACTTTTTAGTATTTGTTGTTATAGCGGCATCAGAAATACATCATCTGTGAAAATTTCAACTGTCTAACTATCACGGTTCATGAGATACAGCCTGGTGACAGACACACGGACAGGGGAGTCTTAGTGATAGGGTGGCCGTTTAGGTACGGAATCCTAAAAATGTATACATATTTATGAACTGAACTGTACGATCGCCCACACTGTCAATTGTATATCGGTGGACCTTATGCACAGACAAAACATCCTCCAGACTTAGCATAGTCGCGCTACCCCCTCTGTCACGCATACGGTAATTTTACTCCATATAATATTTTAAACTTTCGCGTTTTGAATACATATTAACTCACATTATAGACCACCCCCAGCCGCGACCACGACCAGTGAAACCTGTGTCGAAACGCCGGTAAATCAAGGTATAATTATAAGAATATAATTCGCGTTAGACCCGTCTTTAATGTGAGTTAATATGTAATTTTACTCCATGTTCGAGTCGAATGTGTCTTTGTGTGACGTCCGTGTCTTTGAACGGACCAATCACGGCACGGGATTTCGCTCACCTCGTCCCGCGCACCCCCGCATTTTTGGCATCATTTTCTTCTTCTGGCGCCATGCCCAGTCTAATGGGCGTCGGCGGTCAGCATGGCATTCCGCTCTCTGGTGTTTGCCAGTCTCTTGAGGGTGGCCGCGTCTTTTGTATGCGTCCAGTCTTTAATGTTATCTATCCATTTATTTCTAGGTCTACCTCTCCCTCTCTTTCCCTCATACTTTCCCTCGATGATTCTCTGCAATAAGTCGTATTTTTCATTTCTATAGATGTGACCCAGATAGGCTGTTTTTCTTTTCTTGATGATATTAAGCATCATCGGTTGCATGAAATAATTGCTCTAAACTCGGTCTAGAGAATTCCTAGTCTATGACCTTATGCCTTTTGTAATAAGGTCACTGATGTACAGTTACGAGTGTTAAGCTTAGAATACATTTTTAAAAGTGGAACAATTACTGTCTTGGTTGAGACTTGAACTCACAGCCTCTGGATCGATACTCCAGCGCTTTGCCATCTGAGCCACCAAGACCTCATCCATAGCCAGTAAATCTTTCCACCATATTGTGGGTCAAGGGGACCCTAGCGACATCTAGAAACTTCAATATCACTTTTAAAGACCTATCACCACACGTATGGGTTTGATACAAAAAAAATGCTTTTCAGTTCTAAGTATGGGGAACCCCCAAAATTTGGTATCGTCTTGGGTCTTCCCATTCGTTTTTCGTCACGTTCTTAAATTGGTCCTATTCTGCTTTCGTCACTCATTCTACATTCGTCACAATCGTCGGTGGCTTTCAATGTAGAATGAGTGACGAAAGCAGAATAGGACCAATTCCATTTCTATCGTATACATATCGGTCACTCTAAAACAGCCTCCGGCTTATTTCGATCTTCGCTTATTTCGATTTGATAAATGTCAGAACATATTACACAATATGGCGTATGGCGTGTCAATGGTTACTCTTGCTTGACCACTAATTACTTATATTAATATATAATTATGTACAACGTACTAGATTTTATATTCGATATTAAATATACAGTGCGTATACCTACCAAAGGCATCATTTTCTGCCACGGCTGACGATGTGGTGGAATATGTTCGCAAGAAGAGCCGTTACGAGCTGAAAGTGTTCCAGCTGCGATCGCGCCATTACGTGCACTTCAGCCGGCCTAGCCAAGGTTGCAATCGCTATCGCTTCGACAACGAAAAGCTTTATGTCTCTCTATCACTCTTCCATATTAGTGTGACAGTGACAGTTGCGTTTCGATCGCTACGAAGCGTAAGCGATTGGCGTCTTGGCTACGCGGCCAGCTCTTTCGTGGTGCGCGTGCCGCGGCCGCTGCTGGAAACCATCGCGAGCGCGGACTTCTGGCCGAAGGGTGTGGTGTTTCGGCGGTTCCGTGGGAATCTGCCAAATCCTACACCGGAACATGCGACACAACTAAAAACCGCCGTGTCGCCTAAATAATGTTTTTAGCTTGTAAGATTTTACTATTATGTATGTTAGTTTGTAAGGTATGTATCTATGGGCCTTAGTTGCCTGATAATAAATGATATTTGATTTGATTTGATTAGCTTTCCGTACCCAAAGGTTAAAAACGGGACCCTATTAATAAGACTCCACTGTCTGTCACCCGGCTGTATCTCATGAACTGTGATAGATATGTATTTCTGTTGCCATTATAACAACAAATACGGTACCCTCGGTGGGCGAGTCCGAATCACACTTGGCCGGTTTTTTAAACCTGTTGTAACGACATTTTTACTAGCTTCTGAACTGATCATCCAGATATTCCAGATCCAGAGAGAGGAAAATGTCGAGTCGTTTGTTTCTATGGAAAAATGACCACCAATCTGTCCCCTTAAAGGTGAAAATGGTATTTTGAAAATGGCAAATACGTAACTACCTAAATTTAGAATTTTGAGAACTCTCTTTAGGTTGAAATGATGGAATGTAAGATTTTTGTTTACTTGCTCTAAGCTAATAATCAAAGCAAAAACCGGCCAAGTGCGAGTCGGACTCACCCACCGAGGGTTCCGTACAATGGATCTATATCTGAATCCCTAAAGTCTTTTCACCTATCTTTGCATTCCCTAATATTGTTTGTCATAATGATCAGTTGTCCTAACACTAAAAACCCTAATTTTGGTTTCCCTAAATATTGATTACTTATCCTAATGTTATTAAGCATATTTTCTTTTTTGCGAGGGTCGCAGTTCCAACCCTAACCAAACCCACTTTTGTGGCAGCAAGTTCTAAAACCTAACCATTTTTCAGAACCTTATATTATGGAAGATAATCGTTATGACAATTGATCGTTAGGGCATGTGCCCATTAGGACAAACCAGTTAGGGGAAGGGACTTTAGGACAAACGTTGTTAGGGATTCAGAATGACACCCCGATCCAGCAAAAGTATAAATAAAATAGCCACGGTCATTACTGTCGTGTTACTAACATAACGGATGTGATCTTTAATGCCGCCTTGACCTGACAGTGGCATTTGTGCTGACCCCACACTGCGTGTATGTAACAAATGCCTGCTGACGTTTCACACCACAGACAAAACATCCTCCAGACTGAGCATAGTCGCGCTACCCCCTCTGCCACGCATACGGGAATTTTACTCCATGTTCGAGTCGAAAGTGTCTTTGTGTGACGTCCGTGTCTTTGAACGAACCAATCACGGCACGGGACTTCGCTCAACTCGTCCCGCGCACCCCCGCATTTTTGGCATCATCGGTTACATGAAATAATTGCTATGTTTCACACTTGTATATTATGCTTTACTAAAAACCCCTACTTTAGTCCGCCATTTGTACATTTTATTTATATTTTGTGCAATAAAGTTTAAATAAATAAATAAAAGCTAACAAAATATTTATTTTATTAAAAGCTACGAGCTTTTATTGCGGACTGTACTTTTAATAGTCGTATACAGGGCGGAAAAAATTAATGGGTCCTGGAGGGAAAGTGCCTTAAAACCTTAAGTTCGCTCATTTTACCTGCTCAAAGAAACATTCAAAAATTAAAGATGTCAAAAGTTTAAAGGGCTACATATACTGTAAAACGTTGTACGATACACGTGCGAATAGGTAATTCGCAACTGGTGTCGATTTAAAACACTCGCGTCGGTCGTGTTTTAATTTATCGCCAGTCGTTTCGTAATTCCGCCTTTTCGCACTTGTATCGTAAATAACTATTAACAAACGCTTGCGTGAAATTTTATGAAACACGTGTAATGAAGAAAAATATTCCCATATTTTTTTTTATCCTTGTAAAAACAAGGATAACAATCCATAAAGACACTGATGTTTTTTTATACCTACAAAATATATTTTTAAAGGATAATTGTGACGTTATCTATGAAAAGGGATCTTATTGTCGGTGGCGCTTACGCCATTATTAACGATGATCCGATATAGATACAATGCCGCGCGACGCTGTGCGGCGTAAGCGCCATCGACAATAAGGTCCCTTTTCATAGATAATGCCCCAATTGATCAATACAATGAAAATACACAGGAAAAACTAGTTAGGACTGATTCAATACGCATCATTCTTGCGAAAATGTACCAAAGTCACGCAACGCGTCAATTATAACCTCGCGTGTATGTATGTGCGTCTGCCGTGTCAAGGTTCAAGGACGAATAGCCTAAACATAAACAGAAGAAACTATTAAGAAAGGTCAGGCCAGGGCGAACGCTTTCCCGGCTACATTCTAAAGGGGCCCACTGATTAACAGTCCGCCGGACGGTATCGACCTGTCAGTTGTTCGGAATTTTGTTCTAACTGACAGGCCGATACCGTCCGACGGACTGTTACACGCGTATTCGGGAAACGAGATGATCACAAGATCTAGAAACGATATAGAGATCAACTAGATTTACATTAGATATCGACTAGATGTGACTTGGATATCTAAGTCATAACTTGTCTAAATCGTTCAAGAGGACCTCCAGAATCGCGGAAACGTCAAATTTGACATATCTTACAAATATCTTTAAATTATCCATATCGTAACTTGCTGAGGTCTAGTAGAGATCTAATACATTTTCAGAATCGAGCCGATAATCATAATCAGTGGGCCCCTTAAGGTCTGATTTAGACTGCGCGTGAACTTGTATGCGATTTTAGTTACATTATGGGCCCCTTTAAATAGGCAGTATTCCTCTATCCTCCTAAGGCCCAAGGTCCTACCTATAGTACTTATTCAGTTCAATGAAATTTAAATCATATTCGATTGGAACAAAGTCACTTTTGCTTTGTTTCGTTCAGTTTTTAAACAATGCAAAATCAATTCTATTCCTTACACTAAAGGTTTAAATTTATGGGGCAAATTTTGCATTTTTCATTTGTATGGCTGGGCCTTAGGAGGCTATGTGAACTAAAAGTCTCTTAAATCTTATCCTGAAAATCTTTGTTCCAGTGATGTCGAAGTTTGCGGTGCGCGTGGACGCGGCGGTGTCGGCGCTGGGCGGCGGCGCGGGGCTCGACGAGAACGAGTTCATCGACGCGTCGCGGCTCGTGTACGACGGCGTGCGCGAGATACGCCGCGCCGTGCTCATGAACCGGGTGAGTGGGGGATACTAGGAGAAATACTATGAGGGATACTAAAAAATACGCTGTAAAATACTAGGAAAGATATTCGGAGAAATACTGGGTAAATACTAGGGAAAATACTCGGAGAAATACTTACTTACTTACTACTTACTTGGTTGGCGCGATGACCCAAAATGAGTCTTGGCCTCCAACACAAGAGCACGCCACTTTGATCGGTCAGGAGCGGTATCCCGCCAGCTTTCGCCGACTCCGAGTCACTCGGAGAAATACTGGGTAAAAATACTTGGGAATACTAGGTAAAATAAATTAGAAATACTAGACTAAATACTTGCTAGATACTATGAATAATACTACTAAAAGATACATAAATAATAATAATAAATAAATAAATAAAACGTAGAGAAAGGCGGCAAATTTTAAAAAATATACGCGCGAAGGGATATCGTCTCATAGAAAATTTGAATTTTGCGCCTTTTTCTACTGACAAGATCTGCTTGACCAAATAAATACATACCCCCTTATTCATAAACATTTACTAAAGTTGACAAGCCGATAATAATCGTTTGTCCCTTTCCGTCATACCAATACGTCGAAAAGGGACAAACTATTATTATCGGCTTGTCAACTTTAGTAAACGTTTATGAATAAGGGGGTTAGTGTTTATGACGACTATCTAGAGAGAAAAAAATAGTTAAAATATACTGGGTCGAGCAGATCTTTTCAGTAGAAAAAGGCGGCAAATTTGAAAAATGTAGGCGCGAAAGGATATCGTCCCATAGAAAATTTGAATTTCGCGCCGTTTCTCAAGATTTGCTTGACCATCTATAGCTTTTATGTCCGGTCAAACAATTGTGTCAGTAGTAACGGCGCGAAATGCAGATTTCTATGGGACGATAACTCTTTACGCCTATATATTTTTGCCGCTCTTTTCTACTGACGGAAATGGCTTGACTTGACGGAGTATAGTAATGTATTGCAAAATATAGGAGGAGGAGGATCTAGACCCTGAGGATGTGGAGCTAGATGAGCACTACACTCTGGAGACTAGGAGCAAATGTAAGCTCGCCTGTTAGGTACTCTGTGTTAGAGCAAGTCATCATTCCATATACGTGTTGTATTTGTGTGTGTTCACAGGGTCGGTCATTCAGAATTCATGAAAATTATTCTTTTGTGTTCTTAAGTTTTTTAGAGCCATCACACACTACAGGGGCCCACTGATTGACAGTGCCGGACGGTATCGGCCTGTCAGTTGTTCGGAACTGTCAAAGTTTTGTTCTGATAGGCCGATACCGTCCCGTCCGGCGTACTGTTAATCAGTGGACCGCTTAAGCGTCTCCTGAGCGTCTATAACTAGTTCGTTTGTTTAGCATTAGAAAAAGACTCCGCGATCTTGAAGTGTCTTTTATTTGAAAAACGCTTTTTAACAATCAGTTAAAAAGCGAAAAAATGTAAATAATCGTATATGATTCATAATTGTTACATATTTGCCGTGACTTATTTTTCAAAAGTGTTTTTTAATAAAAAGACACGTCAAGATTACCTTTTTTCTAATGCTAAAAAAATGAACCATAGTCAACTCTATGGCTGCTGCTCGACGCAACTGCTGATTTCATGATTTCTGAATTACTTTTTTTCATGAGTCATGTATTGTGATTGGTGTCATTGTGTTTGGATTGTTTCACACTTTACTTTAGTATAGGTATACTTTGAAAACGTGGACCAATTTTAGCAACTTCTTGATAATGGAATTGTAGTGTCCACGCCAAGCCGAGTAACGTATTGGCACATGAGGACTGACTTTTTTACTTTAACTGGCAGGGTCGCCATGTAACGTCAGAATGTTCGTTTGACTTTAGCCTGTTACTGTTGACTAAAGTATACCTTATGAAACTAAAATCCCCCGCCCCGTTTGTCTGTATGTTCGCGATAAATCCACATACTACTGAACGGTTTTCATGCTGTTTTCATCTATCAATAAAGGGATTTTTGAGGATGGTTTAGGATTTGTTATGGTTTCGTGTAACCCGTGCGCAGTTAGTGCTAGCAGGCGTGGCTCACTCCGCGATTTCGTCGCTTTGCTACAGGTAGCTAAAAGTACATCCGTTCGACCCCAATTTTCGGGTTTGCCATAAGCCGCGCGTGGCGCTGTCGCCACCTAGCGGCCATATCTGTGCTGATCGTGACAGACGCGTTTTGTTAGAGAGTGAGTCTTCTGTACCTAGTACTATTATTTATTCTGTGGTGCTAGTGATAATGAAAGTAAAGTGTGAAACGTCCTGTTAACATCATCGCATGCTTGTGCCATTGTCCATGTAACGCATGTTCTAGACGAGCGACGATCTCGACACCGACACCGAGTTTGAGCCGGTCGAGGACATGACCATGGAGACCAGGAGCCGATGTAAGTGCCTCCCCTTAGACATCGGTTACACGCTATTTCTGGCGTCAGTGCCTTCGAGTTTTGACTGATGCCAGAATGATGGAAAATGGACACGGTTAGACCATCAGTAAAGTCAAGACTGATAAAATTACGACAATAGAAATCGGTTACACGCTAAATCTGGCGTCAGTTCAGTCCATCATTCCATTGTTGCATGGACGGTGACTGACGCGAGAATGACAAAGAGGTTACACGATCAGTCTCCTATCAGTTTTCTGTAATTCAAAATGGACTGACGAATATTAGGTATCTAAAAATTTAAATTTTCATCAGTCCATCAGTCCGCGTGTTACACGATAATTCTCCCGTCAGCCTGACCAGACTGATGGACTGAACTGACGCCAGAATTAGCGTGTAACCGATGTCTTAGGTCTTCAGCGTCGAGTGCGCGGGTGCACGGAGCGGGTGTAGTGAAATCAGTCGCACGCGTCCGTGACAGTTAAGCCGGGTTCACATTTGTCCGTCGTGTTGTGTTGTGATGCATCAGAACGGCATCGGTTTCATACATTTAATATGGTTGCGTTCACATTTCCCTGATGCCGTGTGTTGTGACGGCTTGTGTTGTGTCGCATCACAAGCGATCCCGGTCGCGCGTCAGGACGGGTGAGGTGCGGGGGGCGGTGCAGCGACACGACACAGCGCATCAGACTAGTGTGCACGCGCCAGTGTTGTGTTGTGACGCGACAGAGCCGCATCAAGTATGGACGAGGAGTGTGAAGTCTCCGAGAGCCAAGACGGAACTGATAAAAATGCATCATAATAGATGTGAACAGTATGCCATCACGACAACACAACACGACAGACAAATGTGAATCCGGCTTAAAGCAACGCTCATAAAGATGCAGTGCATAATTGTTTTCCATCGTATTTTCTCGGAAACGTTCGTTCGTATTTGTCATACTAGTTGAGTCAATGTCAGTACTTTTTGTACCGATACTGACTGAAATAGCCAGACACGTTCGTACGTTTCCGTGAAAATACGATGGAAAATAAATTATGCACTAAATCTATACTATTTTTCGTTAACCCTCTCCGTGCAACTGCGCCAGCTACCGGACGTTGTAAGCAACTCTTGCACAGGTGCCTCCGGGAATATAATTCTTCAAATTAATATTTACCTTCTAAGGTACCAAAGTTATTGCGTCCAAAAATAAATAATAAATGACTTCTTCACGCCCCTCTGCTAGCCAAAAGGTAGACGTCGTGGTCAGCGACAAGACCTGATAGCCCACAGACAAGACATCCTCCAGGCTGTGAGCATAGTCGCGATACCCCCTCTGCCACAAATATACGGTAGTTTTACTTCATTTTCGATAGTGTCTTTGAACTGACCATTCACGGACTCGCTCACCTCGTCCCCCGCACCCCTGTATTTTTGGCAGCATCAGTTTCATGAAATAATTGCTCCAAGGTCCGTCTAGAGGATGTCTTGTCTGTGTGATAGCCCAACAGTGCCCCTGAACCATTAACTGGAATTTTAGTTACCAATTTAGCCGTAACAGATACAGCAGCAAAGACGTCGCGTCTAAAACTACTCAAACGGCGTGAGAAGGTATTAGCATGGGGTTGTCCGTTTGGTGTTTAATATTTGTTCATTGTTGGTTGTGATGACTTTAGTCTGTTTTGTGGTAGTTTCATGTTGGTGGTTCTCACTTATAGTCTGTGTCTTTAGGTATTTAAATAATAGTAAACAAAATCTACCCTCAAATGGCTCCTTAAGCCAGTTAAGGGTAGATGAAAACGTTACACGATCAAATAATGTAGGTTAAAGTCACGTCGTTCAGTGACTTATCCAGACGGTTTTGCATTTGGTTGGTTAAATCGTCGTCGTAAATTTAAGAGTTAGACTCTTGTCGGTGTAGCTCTCTCCATTTGACTCTATCCAGGGCCGCCTCCTTGATTTCCTTATACGACATTACAGCTACCTTTTCTTTTATTTGTGTTATGTAGCTTATCCTCGGCCTTCCCCTTCCTCTCTTGCCTGCAATCTTTCCTTCTATTATGTTATTTATAAAAGCGTCATGTCGTATAAGATGACCAATCATTTTCCCTCTCCTACTCTCTATTGTCCTCAACAATTGCCTTTTCTCTCCTACTCTTTTTAACACTTCTTCATTTGTGATTCTTTCTGTCCATTTGTCCAAATAAATTTTATAACTACCCGAAAATAAAATAAATTGTTTACTTTTATTTAAATACTTAAAGATACAAAGTATAACTAATGCCGTTATCTTCACTGATCCATTGGCTGTACGTATGTGTGGGCTGACATTAGAATTAAGTACGCAATAGAGGTGGACCAAGCTAACTCTGCCAGAGTTTGTAGTGTCAGAATGTGAAATATGCCAAGTATTTAAGAGAAGTGCCTTCAGAAACATCAAATTATTATGAAAATAATTATGGCAATGCCACACTTTGTTACTGCAAAGTCTGGACAAAGAATGGCTTAGTCTAACTCCAAACCAAATTGATGGAGTTTGACCAAAAGTGTGGGTCAATTGTGTGGGTCCACAGCGTGATGCAATAGAAGAAGGTTCCAAATTCAAAACAACAATAATGACTGGAACTCTCGATGTACTTTGGGTCAGGATATAATATCAGTTCGTTTGGTCTAAACCCACTACATATTACTATCGGCAAGCGTAATGTTGAAATGTATATGTTTTCTAGCGAGCGCGCACACCGGCGAACACGGTGTGGACGAGTACCCTGACATCAGCGGCATTACCAACGCCCGGGTAAGTCCCATAATTTATTCTCTGAAATCCAATCGAAAAATAAAAATGTATCGGAATGACAGATGACTATTTCGACCAATATTTAAATTGCTATTCGTTTTCTGTATACGATTGGCATCAGCCTATAGTTCTTTTTTTTTAGCATTAGAAAGAACTTGCAAGAAGGTAAGCGATCTTAACATGTCTTTTAATTGAAAAACGCTTTTTTAAATTAAAAACTATTACTTATGAAAGCAGAAGAATATAAATGATCGTATTAGATTCATAATTGTTACATATTTGCCGTAACTTATTTTTAAAATGTGTTTTTCAATTAAAAGACACATCAAGATTGTTTACCTTATTTCTAATGTTAAAAAAACGAACTATAGTTGTGGGTCGTAAGTATCAAAACTATCAAATGTGACGTTTTCAATCAAAAGGCACCACATTGTCCGTTGTCGATAAGTTTGATTTCAAATTGAAGCTATATGTAGACAGCGCCTTATTGATAACCTACAATAAGTTTTTTCTCCTGATCCATATGTTTCTTTTGTCCATGACATTAAACACTAACGTGTAGCCGCGCTAACTAGCCGACGCCCTTATAAAAATGTTTATTATTCGGCCCGAACATTGATAAATATGCCGAATACCGAATAATTACAGAATATTCGGCCCATCTGTAATACATATTAACTCAGATTATAGACGGGTCTAACGCGAATTTTATTCAATTACCTTGATTTACCGACGTTTCGACACAGGTTTCACTGGTCGTGGTCGCGGCTGACTGATGTCCCAGCAAAATGTCAAAACAGAGATTTGTGCATCTACCCGACGAAACTTGTATGAAAAAGTTTGGGGTAGACATCACATTTTACGAGTTAATATTTATTATTTTGTGAGTTAATAAGTATGTGTTCAAAACGCGAAAGTTTAAAATATTACATCTATAATACAGTCTAAACTAAAACTAACATGGTCTTACAGGAAGCGATGCGCAAGATGACAGAAGAGGACAAGCGCAAGATCCTGCAGCAGGTTGAGCTGTTCCGGCGCGAGAAGATGACGTTCGACAACGAGGTCGGCAAGTGGGACGACGCGGGCAACGACATCATCACGCTCGCCAAGCACATGTGCATGATCATGCTCGAGATGACAGACTTCACCAGGTGAGGGGGGGGGGATACTAGGCAAATTACTTGAAAAATACTAGGGAAAATACTTGTTAAGTACTAGGGAAATTACTTGAAAAATACTAGGGAAAATACTTGCTAAATACTAGGGAAAATACTTGCTAAATACTAGGGAAAATACTTGCTAAATACTAGGGAAAATACTTGCTAAATACTAGGGAAAATACTTGCTAAATACTAGGGAAAACTCTTGAAAAATACTAGGGAAAATACTCGTGGTATATTAGGTAAATTATTCGAGAAATACTAGAGCCCCAACCCAATACTAGTCACTCTTGCGATGTTGGAACGCCGCGCGCCCGGGAATCCCGGGAACCTGCAGCGGGTTGAGCTGTTCCGCCGCGAGAAGATGACGTTCGACAACGAAGTCGGCAAGTGGGACGACGCGGGCAACGACATCATCACGCTCGCCAAGCACATGTGCATGATCATGCTCAAGATGACAGACTTCACCAGGTTAGAAGGGGGGGGGGATACTTGGGAAAATACTAGGTAAAATACTTGCGAAATACTAGGGAAAATACTTGCTAAATACTAGGGAAAGTACTTGAGTATACTAGGGAAAATACTTGTAAAATACTGGGTAAAATACTTGCTCTATATTACGGAAAATACTTGGTAAAAGACTTGCTCAATACTGGGGAAAGTATTTGAAAAATACTAGGGAAAATACTTGAAAAACACGATATAAAATACTCTCGAAACATTAGAGCCAATATTATAGTCCGTTTTTTTTAGCATTAGAAAGAACTTCGCAGAAGTAAGCTTGTTGTTCCAAATCCGGCACTTTTAGCGGTAATAATTTGAAGTAAATTATATGTATTGACCATGCTACATTAGATAATTCAATAATTATTAACAATTAAAGAGCCTGATAAAAACTGCACGCTTGCTTCTGTGGAGTTCTTTCTAATGCTAAAAAAAACGAACTATAGAACAACACGCTCACAAAGTCCTACCAGCAGGTATCTTTGTTTACATCAGGGCTCTCCAAACCCCGGCCCGCGGGCCAAATCCGGGCCGCCGACGCCCAAAGCGGGTGCCCGGGGTGCCCACTGTCCGGCCCTCGGGAACCAGGCTCCAGGGGTTCAGCATTCATTGAGAGTGGAACTGTTCCTAACAGCAACAACCAGACACCCTCCCCTGGCGCAAAAACCGACGGTGGCCGGCGCGAAAGTTTCTGAGGGCAATATGGCCCTCAGGTAAAAAAGGATGGAGACCCCTGGTTTACATGATAAGACACTTAAGGATGAATACACTTTACAGTAGTATAGTCCTACTTTTTCGCACTAGTGCGGGAAACAGCACTTTTCGTGCGTATGTCAAAAGTTTAAAGGGCCAATATGTACTGTAAAACGTTGTACGATACACGTGCGAAGTAATTGGAAACGAGTGGCGATAAATTAAAACATGACCGAAGGGAGTGTTTTAAATCGACGCGAGTTGCGCAGTTGAGTTCCTCTTTTCCGCACTTGTATCGTAAATAACAATTATATCCTGATCTCTCCTTCTTCTTCCTCGCGTTGTCCCGGCATTTCGCCACGGATCATGAGAACCTGGGGTCCGCTTGACAACTAATCCCATGATTTGACGTAGGCACTAGTTTTTACGAAAGCGACTGCCATTTGACCTTCCAACCCAGAGGGGAAGCTAGGCCTTATTGGGATTAGTCCGGTTTCCTCACGATGTTGTACTTCACCGAAAAGCGACTGGCAAATATCAAATGATATTTCGTACATATAGTTCGTTTTTTTTAGCATTAGAAAGAACTTGCAAGAAGGGTAGCGATCTTGACATGTCTTTTAATTGAAAAACGCTTTTTAAAAATCAAAAACTTTTACTTATGAAAGCAGAAGAATATAAATGATCGTATTAGATTCATAATTGTTACATATTTGCCGTAACTCATTTTTAAAATGTGTTTTTCAATTAAAAGACACATCAAGATTGTTTACCTTATTTCTAATGCTAAAAAAACGAACTATAAGTTCCGAAAAACTCATTGGTACGAGCCGGGGTTTGAACCCGCGACCTCCAGATTGCAAGTCGCACGCTCTCACCGCTAGGCCACCAGCGCTTTCACTATTATATCCTGATATCACCTGTAAACTGGCATGTTTGTTACAGAGGCCGCGGTCCTCTGAAGACCACGATGGACGTAATCAACGCCGCCAAGAAGATCTCCGAGGCCGGCACCAAGCTGGATAAACTGACGAGGGAGATCGCCGAACAGGTATACATTTGTGACCACAGAATAAGTAATAGTATTACCATACAGAACGGCCACGCACCGCCCCGCTCCGACTCGGATTACCTCGCCCCGCGACTGGCCGCGACATGGATCTGGCGGACTTCTGGCGTCCTCTCAGTAAAGCGACTTACCCACACATACACAATGACGCGTGTACAGACGTGCCGCGCACACATAAATGCGACTGATTTTTGATCTATGGCGTTTCCGCCCTGTGCTTGTAACACTCTCTCACTCACTCGCGTGTTTTGTACGGATATTTAGTAATTTAAACAAAAATAAACTCCTATGCCAATGAACTTAGCCAAGTTTCATAATATTTTTTTAAGCCTACAAAGTGTCCCACTGCTGGGCACTTTGTAGGCCTCCCCCTAGACTTCCAATCTTCCCGATTAACAGCAGCAATCCTTCCAGTTGCTGAAAAATGCGTCCAGTGCCCTGTTTATCAAAAACTTGTAATACAAGTGGAAGTCCCTTTTTGACTGCTTTTGTTAGAAAGGGACTTCCACTTGTATTACAAGTTACAAGCTTTTGATAAACAGGGACTTGGTCACGTCCCGCCATCTCCTCTTAGGCCGACCATGTGCGTTTATATTGTGGCACCCACACAAATGTGTGTTGTGTGAATTAGAAATATCACATCAAAAAGGCTTACATATTCGTGCTACGCTGACGGTCTTTCCATCGCGGCACAACCGGCTGACGATATTTTTTATTCATAATAACAAATGTCTTAACTATCATCTGACAAAGTTCCAATCGGGAGGCGATGACATAATTCTTTTTTACGTATTTGGGTGGCTACCGTACCATAACCCACCAACGGAGCGGCAGCTGACGTCTACTAGGGTTCATTGCACATCGCCTGGCTGCCTGGCAAAAGTTACACCTGACTTGCGATCTATAGATGTCCCAATGTGTTTGCTTTTAATTACAGTGCCCAGAATCTTCGACCAAGCAAGACTTGCTCGCATACCTGCAGCGCATCGCTCTCTACTGCCACCAGATACAGATCACGAGCAAAGTGAAGGCCGACGTCCAGAACATCTCTGGGGAGCTGATCGTCAGCGGGGTGAGTACTCGACCGTGTGTGTATAATTACAGTGTCCAGAGCCAAGCAAGACCTGCTCGCATACCTGCAGCGCATCGCTCTTTACTGCCACCAGATACAGATCACGAGCAAAGTGAAGGCCGACGTCCAGAACATCTCTGGAGAGCTGATCGTCAGCGGGGTGAGTACTCGACCGTGTGTGTATAATTTCAGTGTCCAGAGCCCAGCAGGACCTGCTCGCATACCTGCAGCGCATCGCTCTCTACTGCCACCAGATACAGATCACGAGCAAAGTGAAGGCCGACGTCCAGAACATCTCTGGAGAGCTGATCGTCAGCGGGGTGAGTACTCGACCGTGTGTGTATAATTTCAGTGTCCAGAGCCCAGCAGGACCTGCTCGCATACCTGCAGCGCATCGCTCTCTACTGCCACCAGATACAGATCACGAGCAAAGTGAAGGCCGACGTCCAGAACATCTCTGGAGAGCTGATCGTCAGCGGGGTGAGTACTCGACCGTGTGTGTATAATTACAGTGTCCAGAGCCAAGCAAGACCTGCTCGCATACCTGCAGCGCATCGCTCTTTACTGCCACCAGATACAGATCACGAGCAAAGTGAAGGCCGACGTCCAGAACATCTCTGGAGAGCTGATCGTCAGCGGGGTGAGTACTCGACCGTGTGTGTATAATTACAGTGTCCAGAGCCGAGCAGGACTTGCTGGCATACCTGCAGCGCATCGCTCTCTACTGCCACCAGATACAGATCACGAGCAAAGTGAAGGCCGACGTCCAGAACATCTCTGGGGAGCTGATCGTCAGCGGGGTGAGTACTCGACCGTGTGTGTATAATTACAGTGTCCAGAGCCGAGCAGGACTTGCTGGCATACCTGCAGCGCATCGCTCTCTACTGCCACCAGATACAGATCACGAGCAAAGTGAAGGCCGACGTCCAGAACATCTCTGGAGAGCTGATCGTCAGCGGGGTGAGTAAGTCATACACTAGGAATCCTCTAGACGGAGCTTAGAGGCTTTGTACAATACTCAATTGTAAACTGGAAGTGACCCCTTAAAGGGATAAGTTAGCGGATGGCTCTATTAACCTTTTGACCGCCAAAGACGTCAACTGACGCGCGCGGCGACAGCCCAATATCAACGTTCGTGCATTCCAGCAAGGTTCACGATGACGCGGCGCGCACAATACGCGCGCCGTTTAAAAGATTAAAATATCATTTCCATATTTAAAATAAGGTTAAAATATTAAAGGTTAAATATTGTCCGCATTTTCTTCTCTTTCCTTGTTGTTTTAGTATAATTCGTTTTTTTTTTAGTGTTCCGTACAAAACTTTGTTTACGGAACACTTATGGGATCACTTCGGTCTTGTTTTGTTAGCATTAGAAAGAAGGTAAATAATCTTGACGTGTCTTTTTACTAAAAAAATACTTATTGAAAAACGCTTTAAAAATTTAGTTTATATTACTTATGAAAGTAAAAGAATGTAAAAGTTCGTGTATGATTTATGATTCTAGCATATTTGCTGTGACTTAATTTTCGGTGAGTTTTAATAAAAAGACATGTCAAGATCGCTTACCTTCTTTCTAATGCTAAAAAAACGAACTACATATATTACTTACTACTACAATTGGTTTTCAGCTGGACAGCGCGACGTCGCTCATCCAAGCGGCCAAGAACCTGATGAACGCCGTGGTGCTGACCGTGAAGGCGTCCTACGTGGCCTCGACCAAGTACACCAGGCAGGGAACCATTGCTGTAAGTACCGAGGACATTTTATTAATTATTATTATATTTATGATCAAACAACGCATCTGACCTGGCTAGTACTTAGCGAGACGTAGCTCATGCTAAGCTGTCTGAATGGCTGGCTGCCTTACTAAGACGTCTGTCTGTCACCAGGCTGTATCTCACGAACCGTGACAGTTGAAATTTTCACAGATGATGTATTTCTGTTGCCGCCATTCAGACTAGGAATCCTCTAGACCGAGTTTAGAGCAATTATTTCATGCAACCGATGATGCCAAAAATGCGGGGGTGCGCGGGACGAGGTGAGCGAAGTCCTGTGCCGTGATTGGTCCGTTCAAAAAAGACACGGACGTCACACAGACACTTTCGACTCGAACATGGAGTAAAATTACCGTATGCGTGGCAGAGGGGGTAGCGCGACTATGCTAAGTCTGGGGGATATTTTGTCTGTGGTTGCCGCTATAACAACAAATACGAAAAAGTACGGAACCCTCTGAGGGCGAGTCTGACTCGCACTTGTCCGGTTTTTACCCTTCGGGTACGGAACCCTAAAATGAGAGAGAAGACTTCATAGTTGTTACACTATAGTTGGGTGATTTTAGACTTCAAATCGGATATAAGAGTGTGTGCGAGGGCCAGAAAGTTACGACGATAAATTAAGCATGATACATATAAGGTAAACGTACTAGTGCTCGACATGCTAATGCTCAATAGATGACACCCTGCTGTCACCTCTATTGACAATGACTTAAGTTTCAAGATGACGCGTCGAGCACCGGTACGTTTACCTTAATAAACCAAATATTTATTTGACAATTTGAAATGATTGAAGCTTCAAGTTTTCGCAACGCGAGCTAAAATTAACAAATATAACCGATGCTTTGGACGCTTTGATGAATGAAGCTTAAGAATGGTAAAAAAGGTCCTTGCAAACTTAAAAAGAATTAATATTCTAATGAACCCGCTTAAGATATTAGTTATTCAAATGTACGGTGAAAGAGTAGAAAACGTTGACAGTATTTGATCGTTTTAACCACTGTTTATATTTTAACCTTCTTTTAAAGAATGCAGTGATTTTGTAACCTGTGGGTGCGCAAACGAATTTTTTATGCATTTATTAGCTTTATGAAATAGGGGGGGGGGGGGTACTGCTTTTCAGGTTGCGACAGATTCTAGTGAAATTTTTTTAGCAGATGCCAGGGTTAAATAATTTTCGGAAAATTGTCATAATGGCGCCGAATTTCTTCAGTTTTAAGCTTTACGCGCGTGGTTTTGGCCTAGTAAAAAAAATGTCAAAGCTTTCTTAAATGAAAATGAACGTTTTCTACTCTTTTGACCTGTACGTAAGTTTTAAGCGTAAGCATACCTAAGTATCTAATGTATTGACGCTTCCCCGCCCCCGGAACAGAACTATGTAAGTTGTAGACGCTTTACACGTATATCCGTACATTTTGTTTACACAATTCAATTTTAATCACACGAACCCGCCGCTAAAAAGCCGCTTCCATACATTCGAAATTACGCTCTCATTTTAAAACGACACGCTTAATTTAAATTAAATTTGGCATGGTTTTCGTTGGTATAAATTGTTACACAAAAAAAGTTAAGTAGATATACAAAATATCATTTTCTTATTTTATTACTGAATGCAAATGTTCTGCATGTTGTAACTTTGTGTTATTTATTTATTGGTCAATTCTCAAAATATAAGCTTACAGTGCAGATCAAGGCGCTTATGAGTCTAGTTATTGCATGTTTTTATCGATTGTCCTTTTGTTTTAGAATGTACTTAACGCTGTGGACATATCTCCATGGTAACTTTACGTAATGTAATGGTAATGTTTTCTTATGACGTTATCACGCAAAATTATCGTCCGTAAACCGACTTCACAGACGACCATATTTTTTTACATTAGTCGTTTTGTCGCCACTTGCACCATCCCAGTCGGGGTTAACCGATTACACTGCTAACCATGGTAACTCCAGGTTTAACCGGTTAACCCCGGGTTAATGGAATGGTGTAAGTGGGCCTTAACCAGCCGTATTCGAACAATGAGATACGTCAAATACTAGATATTGAAAAGATATGGAATAGATATGTCAGTGTCAAACAAGTGTCAAAAGTGACGTTTTGTTTGAAGAAATGTCAATTTTGACACTTGTCCATATCGTTTCAATATGTATAGTTCGTTTTTTAGCATTAGAAATAAGGTAAACAATCTTGATGTGTCTTTTAATTGAAAAACACATTTTTAAAATAAATTACAGCAAATATGTAACAATTATGAATCTAATACGATCATTTATGTTCTTCTGCTTTCATAAGTAATAGTTTTTGATTATTAAAAAGCGTTTTTCAATTAAAAGACATGTCAATATCGCTTACCTTCTTGCAAGTTCTTTCTAATGCTAAAAAAAACGAACTATAGTATTTGACTTATCTTATTGTACGAATACGGCTGAACATTTCATAAACATAAGCCTATTCTAATGAATCTCAACCTTCCAGTCCCCGATAGTGGTGTGGCGCATGAAGGCGCCGGAGAAGAAGCCCCTGGTGCGGCCGGAGAAGCCCGAGGAGGTGCGCGCCAAGGTGCGCCGCGGCTCGCAGAAGAAGCAGCCCAGCCCCGTGCACGCGCTCGCCGAGTTCCAGTCGCCCGCCGAGAGCGTCTAGTGTGAGCTCTTAACATTACAAATATCTGGGAGACCGAGCTTTGCTCGAAAAACATAAGACCTAGCTAGATAATTTTTTCACTCAAAAGCCCCATATAGCACATTTCATCGAAGTCGTTAGAGCCGTTTCCGAAATCCCCGAAATATATTTTGTATGTATTTATATCCTTTATCTTTCTGGTACCTTGTTGTACATTTTGCTGCATTTGTCACCCTCTTTTCACTCTCTCCTCTCATCTACTCAAAGGTTAACTGGAAGAGATCCCTCAAAGGGATAAGTTCGCCTTTGTACTTCTTGCTAATTGTATGTTATTTTTAATATGTCTTTTTGTACAATAAAGAGTTTACTACTACTATATATATATAAATAAATAAATATACAAGAATCGCTCGTTTAAAATTTAAAAGGTAAGGTTGATTTTGATAGCTCACACTGTGCAAGAGTTATTATAAACGCCATTCTATGAGAATATGACGTTTAAATAACACTTGCACCGTCTGGATTATCAGAATCGTTGCCAACTTAGCTTGGTCTAACTCTATTGGATTGTATTAGTCGCACGCGTCAATTTCTTTGGTGGTCAAAAGGTTAAAATCTATTGGCCTGTTGCCGCGCGCGTCAATTTCTTTGGGGGTCAAAAGGTTAAAATCTATTGGCCTGTTGCCGTGCGCGTCAATTTCTTTGGTGGTCAAAAGGTTAAAATCTATTGGACTGAAGCCGCGCGGGTCAATTTCTTTGGTGGTTAAAAGATTAATAATTGGAAATTTGTGTGTAATTACTACAATTTCGTCTATTCTAGGTGGAGAGGCTGATTACCAGCACGCGTCAGCATCACGAAGTAGAAAATTATAAGCATTTGTTCAACATTAAGCTCATATTTATATTCCAAAAGTGTGATTTTCTTTTAATGTATTGGAAAGATATTTTTTTATAATTTTTATTCAAATTATTTAATCTTATTTCGATGAGAAATATGTAATCACATACTCTATTAGTTTTATATATGTTGTTTATTAAGGCCACATATAACCATTGCGAGTTATACGACTTGCTACTTTAAATGATATAATGGATAACAAGATTTACAAGCATCACATATGCAGCTCAATCTGAAAATATAGAAAACGGTACTAATTTTAACAGTATTATTTGACAATAATATGACTTATTTAGTATTCATACTTACTTTTACACGTACGTACGTTTACGTACTTTTTATACGTACTTTTTTGTCTTTTGCTTCGGCTATCTGTGCCCGAATCATTTAAAATAAAAATAATAATACAGCAAAAAACCAGGAGTATTTTAACATTAGGTTAAAAGGTTAAAATTAAAGTATGTAACCCAATTAATTTTGTATTAAGCAAAGGCGTCTACTAACGATACCACAATGAGGAAAATAAATATTACCTCGGACGAAACACGAACCCGCGACTGCGGTATAAAAGCTCGCTCTACCAACTAAGCTATCGAGACTCACCCAAAGCACAGTACTTTTGTAAGTAACTTTTACATTTTTTTACCTACATTTTCATATACATTTGGTTATATATTTCTCATCCTTTAGTTTTAAGTATGATTTGCGTTTTATTGTAACTGATACAAGGAAGCCATCGATGATTGTGTGACGCCTAACGTACAATAAGGCAGCCAAATTATAGGTCAGGTAGAATTTTGTATCCCCTAGGTTAATGTGACGTTTCCAAGCAAAAGGTACCAGTTTGGCGCTTACCATGAGGGCGAAATTTGATTGTGTATACGAATAACTTGTCAGAGCGTCCTTATGGCAAGCGACAATGTGGTACCTTTTACTTGAGAACGACACAAATTATACTTTACACCGTTACAACAATAGCTATAAAGTGAAAAAGGAAACAATTCGAGACATTTCTTTTTTTTTTCAAAGATAATTTGATCATCCTACTAATATGCTAATTAGATGACCCGTTACGGAAAGGATATTTGCCATAAAAAAATGTATGTTGATTTGTTTTAAACACCACAAAACAGGGGTTTTAAGAGTGACCCAGGAGACCGTAACCATGGCAACGGGTGACAAGAAAAATCTGATTCACCAAAAGTTATTTACGATTAAAAAACAATGAAAACCCTGAAAACGGGACAGTATTTATTGAAATTTCCGCACAATAGTGACCCGTTTCGACTGATTTAACGCGTAGTTTGTTTTAACGGTGTAAAGTTTGTAGCATACTTAATATAACTATGAATTAACGAATGTAACGAAAAGTATTAAAATTTATATTAAGGTTAAGAAAGAGCTGTTCGTTTAATTGTTATGACAATTTATTTATATTTTATGGTAAGGTTACTTAAGCTTACTAAAGTTTTGTTTGATTTTTCTTTTAATTTCAAATGTATTATTTCAACTATTTCAAACATTAGAACACTAAACACTTTCGCTGCGGCAATTTGTTAAACTCCGTTAATACTGCATAGGACAGAATCGACTCGTCGCAGCGAACGTGTTAACCTAGGCTTTCTCAGCTTAGTAGTCTGTGCCCTAAAGTATTTTTTTGTAACCATGGTAACTCTAGGTTTAACCGGTTAACCCCGGGTTACTGGAATGGTGCAAGTGGCCCTTAGTTTAACAAAACTTCCAAAGCCCGATTTGAATAAAAGTTTTTTATAACGAAACCGAAATTTTAGAAGAAAAAAAGCGTCAAATACGTGACATAGAATTAAAAAGTTAACCGATATGTTTAGTAATCCATTGCATTAAAAACTTACATTGACAGCTGATATAGATGGCGTTATACGACTCCGTACATAATGCGGCAGCTGGCTTCTAAAGTTGACTGGTGACAATCCAGTGACACAAAGTCCACAAAACATGACGCAGTACAGCGCCATCTATTTCAGCTGGCAAACTGAGGGCACGATATTTTCATAGACTCTAAATCAATATGTTGATGGAAAGGGACAGAATATATATCTGTATCTTCTGACGCATTTATTTTTTATATTTCATGAGATTTTTATTGACAATACTCTAATAATAATGCTACATATTTAAGTAGTGATATAATCATTATTTTGTTTAATTTTAAGAGCAGCTCTCAAATTTCACTATCAGAACTTAGATATATGTATTTATTAAGATATACATAGCAATACTTTATATCGATAGTTTACTTCATGCAACCGTTTATTTAATATGTTTAGAAGTACATTTTTAACCTTTTTTTAAAGAAATACATAGGGGTATGTAGTTAAAATCAGTACTTACCGGGAGATGAAATAATGAAATGTATATTTTTATTTTACTTAAATATGCAGGCTTCTAAGCATGACGATGACTGGCTGGAGAACCTTAAGCGGAAAAGTCTTCGTCGTGCTCTACCACCTCCTGCGGACTCGCGTTTTGTGTGCGATCGATGTGGCAAGAAATGCCGCGCTGCTATAGGACTTTATAGCCATCAACGGCGATGCGGGACCCAGTGGCGGATTTGCAGTCTTTGCCGCCCTAGGCCCCAAGCCTTGTAGCCGCCCCTTTCTCAGCATCAGCACCCATCATATTGACTACATTTACGAGTAGATCAGGCAACGGAAAGATATATTATAGAGGGAAATGCTTGGGACACATTTTTTACTTAGTAACTTTTTTGGACTCGTTAGGAGGTGAACATATCAAAAGTTGGGGGGTTTGGTTTGAAGGTCACATTTTTCGGTTTTTCGCTTATTATATCTTAGAAACTATACGTCCTTGTGACATGATCATAGGAACATAGGTTTTATGAAAAAAATAAGCAAATATTTATTCATTTTAAGTGACAGTTTTACCAATAACATTGACTTTCATGTACCTACAAAAACATTAAAAACTATTTTCTTGAATAACTGCTAAACTATTTATCCTAAAATTGTAAAAAAACTGAGATTCTTACAATGAGCTCTTTAATTTGATATGTAACACGATATAGTTTGAAAAACTTTATTTTTAAATTTTCTCATTTACCCCCCAAAATATGGAGGCCATATTTAAAATTCATTTTCATCACACTCGCTCAGTAAATGTGGAATTGCACGTAGGCGTAGCGGGAGTTATAGAAAATTCGTTTTCCCTAGGGAGTTATGAAGTTTCTAGTGCCATAATTAACAGTTTTTTGTCTTTAAACTTATTTTTTGTATCGCAAGTGTGAGGAAAAACATTGTGTATATCTCGGGGCGTAATAATATTGCAAACTCGAGCCTATAAATCGCTCCGGCATGCCGTCGCGATTTAACTTACTCTCGTTTGCAATATTCAACTTACACACACCCATGAATATATTATAATAAACCCACCCATGTTGCACAATGTACTATTATTTACGTTACACGTCCATCTTTGGGTCACAAACTTACATATGTGTGCCAAATTTCAACTTAATTGGTCCGGCAGTTTCGGAGACCTCTCTCTTCCCCTGGCTCAAGGGCTACGGCCGGGGACTTTTGATATGTTCACCTCCTAGATAGTTCAAATAAAAATAGGTACAAAAATAGGTACAAAGTCAAAAATTGTGTTGCAAGCATTTCCCTCTATAGGTACTTTTTTGAGAATTTGTTGCCTGGTCTAATTTTGAGTTATTTTTTGTTATCATCAGCGAATTTTTTGTCACAATTTGCCGCCCCTAATATCTTGCCGCCCTAGGCCCGGGCCTACTGTGCCTTATGGGAAATCCGCCACTGGCGGGACCCCATAAACACACAAGCGCCGCAACAAACATCTACAACAGATGTGGCCAATGATGATGACTTAAATCAGGCGCGGATCCACCGTTGTGGGCACGGTGGGCATGCCCACAACCCTAATAGGGTGCCCTATTGATTCCCCGGGTAGAATTACGCCGATTTTTGTATCGCTTTGACTATCGACTGAAGGTTGCTTGATGAAAAGATTACTCTACCAAATGAAATTCTTCTAATGATTGGTCTGCTAATTTACACAGAAGCGAACTGAATGATATGTGAATCAAGAGTCTACCAAAAGTTAGTCGACCAAAAGTTACATCTACGAATAATTGACTCTACGAAACCATTTTTGGCGAAACGTTAAGGGGCTCCCCCACGCCAATGACCTTCGATCTGAATCCCTTAGTTTTCTAATGTTTTTTGTAGCTTATCATATTAACAGCAACGGCTTTAAGCAATATAGTATCCCATATTTACTTTAAAGTTCATTGTTTTCGAGATATTTGGCATCAAAGTTGAACAATTTTAGACTAAAAAACTGGTTTTATGGCCATAACTTTTGTGTTAATTAATTTAAAATTAAAACCTTGGACACGATTTTCGAGACTTCAAAGACGAACCCAAATATGTAGATTTCGTACATGTAAGATCCTTCACTGCAAACTAGATACGAAAAAAGTGTTTTTTTAGACAACGTTTAAAAAATTCATAAAAAAATAAATATTATTTTTTTTCGAAATCCGGTGGACAAAACCGGAGATAAAAGATTGAAGAGCCGATAGCCGTTTGTCTTATAATTCTATCTGTAGTGCAAAAAAAGGAGATACGATTCAAAACTTGTCAAAAATTGATGAAAACATCGGGTAGCCCCTTAAGACGAAACAGGAGCTGAGTTTTAAATATTTTAGGTAAGTACCCGTCTCGCTAACGGAAGCGGCTCCTAAAACTAGTGCGATAAGGACAAGGCGAAAAATCCTGCGTAAAAATCTCAAAAATAGAGGTTTCGTACTCGAATGTTTCCTCCTCCAAAACTTAACCAATCCTAACCAAACTTGGAAATCTAAATGATTATGAAATTATCTGTGTCGGACCGTTTTTCGCGAATAGACAATCTGCTAAAAATTGGTCGGAGAATCAGGGTACCTAGGCACCCCAGCTGAATACAGAGCCCTAATTATTTGCAAGAATATAGATTATTTACTAACAGGGGCAATTATTTCCAGCTTATTGCCAGCTTTTAATTTACACCCGAAGGAGTTTTTTTAGTGTAGTTATCTATAGATCTAAGCGCCATCACTTGCATCATCACACTAACCCGGGGTTAACCGGTTAAACCTGGAGTTACCATGGTTACCAGTACAATTTGACACTGGGTTAACGGTTTAACGGGTTAACCCCGGGTTATTGGGATGGTGCAAGTGGCGCTAAGTGTGTATAGACTGAAATAAATCGCTTGCGATCCCTCTGCGAATTTATTGGTCGGGGAATCATCAGGTACCCTCGACTCGCACTTGGCCGATTTTGGAGTGGCTGTGACCACAACCTTTTTTGAGGGCTGGATCCGCGCCTGACTTAAATATAATATTCAATTTATGTTTCATGTAATAATGACCCATGAAACTTCAATAACTCAAAATTCTTACAATGTTATTTACAAAAAGGTTAAATTTGTACATTAATCAATAGTGTTTTGTTATTTTACTTTAATTAAAGACGTCTGAATATATAATAATGAAATAATACTTTTTGCCGTTTATTCCTTTTTTTACAATAATTCAGTCACAGTTTATTATGAAAACAAACAGTATTAAATATGTATTCTTGCCACATAATAAAGACATATGTGACGTTCCACGACGAACGGTACCTTATAGCGGTCGGCGCTTATAGTTCGTTTTTTTTAGCATTAGAAAGAACTTGCAAGAAGGTAAGCGATCTTGACATGTCTTTTAATTGAAAAACGCTTTTTAAAAACCAAAAACTATTACTTATGAAAGCAGAGGAATATAAATGATCGTATTAGATTCATAATTGTTACATATTTGCCGTAACATATTTTTAAAATGTGTTTTTCAATTAAAAGACACATCAAGATTGTTTACCTAATTTCTAATGCTAAAAAAAACGAGGTATAGGACATTATCGGCGACCCAATACTAATGCGGTAACGCGCCGTAAGCGCCAACCGCCTTAAGGTACCTTTCGCCGTGGAACGTCACATCACATATCTGTATCGGACGTCATCATTAAAATATTGTGATTAATTAAAGTACTTTAAAAATAAATTATTATCGCTATTAGATTTAAACAATATACTCTCTGTACTGTATCCCAAAAATAAATGCGTGCGAGTTTTGAAGGGATTATTAATTCATAAGTATAACTATATTCTGTATCTTTAGGTATTTAAAAAAGCGGCCAAGTGCGAGTCGGACTCGCCCATGAAGGGTTTCGTAACAGCAAGTAACATAATAAAATTGCGGTTTACGATTTACCACGTGTTAAAAAAAACTACTTACTAGATCTCGTTCAAACCAATTTTCGGTGGAAGTTTGCGTGGTAATGTACATCATATATTTTTTTAGTTTTATCATTCTCTTATTTTAGAAGTTACAGGGGGTGACACACATTTTACCACTTTGGAAGTGTCTCTCGCGCAAACTATTCACTTTAGAAAAAAATTATATTAGAAACCTCAATATCATTTTTGAAGACCTATCCATAGATAACCCACACGTATAGGTTTGATGAAAAAATAACTGATTTGCAAGACCGAAGTGATCCCATAAGTGTTCCGTAAACAAAGTTTTGTACGGAACACTAAAAATTTTTGAGTTTCAGTTCTAAGTATGGGGGACTCCCAAAATTTATCGTTTTTTTTCTACTTTTGTGTAAAAATCTTAATGCGGTTCACAGAATACATCTACTTGCCAAGTTTCAACAGTATAGTTCTTATAGTTTCGGAAAGAAGTGGCTGTGACATACACGGACACAGACAGACGGACAGACATGACGAATCCATCCAATCCGTTTTTTGCCTTTTGGCTACGGAACCCTAAAAAGAGTAAACAAAATCAACCCTCAAATGGCCCCTTAAGACAATTGAGGGTAGATGAAAACATTACACGATCAAGTAATGTAGGTTAAAGTCAGGTCGTTCAGTGTCAGATCCAGGCGGTTTTGTATTTGGTTGGTTAATCAATAAATGTTACAACTACCCGAAAATGTACAGATTATTTGTTTACTTTTATTTAAGTACCCAGAGATACAGACTATAATGGCAGTTGGTAGGCGATGTACAGTCATCAGCAATAGTATCTTACACAACTAGGGCCGCAAAAATATATGACGCGCTCTTATTGCGCTCCAAATAAGAACGTGTCACATATTTTTGCGGCCCTAGTTGTGTAAGATACTATTGCTGATTACCGCCATTAACCTCTAGCCGCCCATACGTCAAACCTTGCCAAGCAAAATGAAATTTTATTTTGTCAACACAAAGTTCAAATTAGAATGGAACAGGAGACCTTTTTATAGGTCTCTGGGCGGCTAGAGGATAAAAAAAATACCTGCTTACAAAATTAGAAGTTAAACATCGGATCAAAACTCGCATGTATTCGTAAAGGCTTAATTCACATGGCGCGAGTTTCTCGTAAGATTTATAGGTGAAATATCATATCACATTATTGTAAACGATTATCTTAATAAAATAACGTCTGAGAAATTACAGTATGGATAAAATCGCCTACGATTATATCTTACACTTATAAGGCGAATATAAAGAATAATTGGGGGTCCAAATTATTTTCGTTGTCCTGTTTCTTAGCACTATGTCGCGCTTCTATTTTTGTTATAATCAAATAAATAAAAGAAGATGAGTGTTATCGCATGTTTTTTAGCTGTAGATTATAATTTTCTTGGGAAAATTAATAACTAAATTTCACCCCATACAAAAAGCTCCACTCTGTCACATTTTTTGGGGACATCAAAGAAAACAACGAATATAATTTTCACCCAATTGCTCTTCGTGGTGATGTCGTAAGTTGTATCCAGACGAGACAATTTTTCGCCAATCTGCGATCGAACAGGCCGCCTAGCCAAGGTTACAATCGCTATCGCTTCGACAACGAAAAGCATTATGTATCTCTATCACTCTTCCACATTAGTGTGACAGTGACAGTTGCGTTTCGATCGCTACGGAGCGTTAGCGATTGGCATCTTGGCTACGCGGCCAGGGCCGTGCGGACGTAAATACCAATTTGATTCCCCGATCACATCAGCAGGTGCGGACACAAAAATGCCAATTTCCGTAGTAGAATGCAAATTGGTGATTTAATTTGTGTACGTGTGGACGCTAGATGAGATTGACCAATTATTTTCCTGAACAAATCGACTGATTTCGTCAGTCCCGTCTGGATACCCCTGTATGTATATTTTACATATTACTTGTGTTAAAATAACTATTCTATGCTGAAAGCGAGAAAATCGTACCTTGTGAATGGCCGTTAGTGTTTTGACAGCAATATACATGTCACTAAATATAATCACATTATGGTAACTGTCTCAGCGGCGATGATCAAAGAATCTGATGGTATTACTTTTGAAAAGTCACAGTCTGGAGGCCACTGCCACAGAATAAGTAATAGTACTACCGTACAGAAAGGAAACTTCCTACAAAAATGAAGTTTGACAGCGATTGTACCTTTCTTATGTATGGTACTATCCCTTTCGACTATTTAGAGTTGTCAAAATTCAAGTCTGTGTCAATCTTATCTGTGGTCGTGCACGCAAGTCAAGTTGTGTCAACCCTAATAATTGCTCGGAGCAATGCTGAGCCGAGCGGACCCGAGTTTACCCGAAGTCACTTTTGGCAAAAATGCAGATTTCACTGGAATATCAAATCCACGTTATTGCTGCTGAGACAGAGCGGCTACCGCGAAAACCGAAATTCGCAAATTGCGGGGATCTTTCTCTTTTACTCCAACGACGGTGTAATTAGAGTGACAGAGAAAAATCCCCGCAATTTGCGAACTTCGATTTTCGCGGTTATAGCCCAGGAGCCTAATAAAATAAGAAATGCATTAAAATATAAATAGCGTTAACATTTTACCCGACATTTTGTAAGGTTTTGCAGTTTTTACCACTTTTCTACAACATTTTACGATTGGACTAGTAGTACAATAAAATATGTAATCTGAAATGTGGTTTTATTTGAAATATCTTTAAACTCTTATTTGAACAGCCACAGAATAAATAATAGTACTAGGTACAGAAGCTTCACTCTAACAAAACGCGTCGATTACGATAGATATGACCGCTAGGTGGCGCCAGCGCGAGCAGGCGTCCGTTCCGTAGCGGTGTGCGGCAACTACTAAATATGGCCAGGGGTGCGAAGCTCCTGACTTCGGCCTAACTCGGCTCCGCTCGGCTCAGCATTGCTCCGAGCAATTTTTAGGGTTGGCACCACTTGACTTCCTTTTGCGTGCACGACCACAGATAAGATAATCACTTAAATTTTGACAACCCTAAATAGCCGAAAGGGATAGTGCCATATATTAGAAAGGGATAGCATGATTCGACCCTGAACCGCTGTCAAACTTCGGTTTTGTAGGAAGCTTCCTTTCTGTACGGTAGTACTATTATTTATTCTGTGATATGGCTAGATACCAAGATTGGTGTGGGCCGCATGTACTTGTAGCGTAGCGACGCGACGAAATCGCGGAGTGAGCCACGCCTGATACAGCAGTATACAACACGACTGCAGGGACACAACGCTGGTCCGGTTGTAATGTATGGTACTGTATGTCAGCTGTCACATCGCTTGCGTTGCCTGTAAAAGCTGAAGCAATGCTGCATTATGTTCTAGTGTGGTTCGGCCTTTATCTTGGTTAGAAATAAAACTACATACTGGAAGTTCATACATTTCATTTCGTATATTTCAGTCAATATGTGAAACTTAACAAAAGTAAGCAAGTTAATAATAGTTTCTTATAATAATCGAACACTTAGAATTATAGTAACTAAAAATCTAATTATAGTACTGAAATAAAAAAAAGAAACAATTGTGACGTTCTCAGCCAAAAGGTACCACATTGTCGCTTGTCGATAAGGTTGATTCCAAATTGAAGCTATATGGAAATGCTCTTTTGGTTGAGAATGGCACAATTATGCTATAATTCATGTTGCGTGAATTTTTTGGATTTTTTATTCAAAACAATTTTAGTACTAAATCTATTAATTTATTTAAAAAATGGTCCCTAGGTTATAGAGTTAGACCAAGAAAAGTCTGCAACGATTTTGATAGCATACGCAGTGGCAGTTATTTATACGTCATAATTTCATAGAAGTTTGACGTTTAAAATAACACTCGCACTGCGTGTGCTATCAAAATCGTTGCAGACTTTTCTTGGTCTAACTCTATGTACTATATTTTGTACTGAACCAGTCAGATTTTTCAAATAGTAACTATCCTATCAATTAACTTTAACCCTTTTGCTAGCATGTTCCGACTCTTCCCCAAAAGTGATCTCTTCCAGTTCCCGTTTGGCCGAGTTTCGTCTCTCTACATTGCTGTCAACGTTCTCTTTGCCCTTCGTTTTCTTGCCCTTACCCTTGCCCTTTGGCCCTTTAGGGTAATATTCCTCTATTTTGTGGCTGTCTTCCCCTGAAATAACAATGCAAAAGCACAAAATAAATAATAGTACAGTCGCCATCAGATATATCGGAGCGGCCAAGGTGGTCACAAATATCTGAGCACGCCTCTATTATCAAGGCGCTAGAGTGCGTGTTCAGATATTGTGAACACCTTGGCCGCTCGGATATATCTGATGGCGACTGTACTACCATACAGGTAGGACACTTCCTACAAAACCGAACTTTGACAGAGATTCACGGACAAATCACGCTATCCCTATCTGATTTATCGCACTATCCCTTTCGGCTATTTAGGGTTATCAAAATTCAAGTCTTGTATCTTGTCTGTGGTCGTGCACGCAAAAGGACGTCAAGTTGTGCCAACCCTAATAATTGGTCAGAGCAATGCTGAGCCGAAAGGAGGAGTGTGTATCAACAACACCCTATGTCCATAAATCTTTACTGTCTTTAGTGAGACGAACCAGAGGCCATGAGTGAGTTCAAGTCTCACCCAAGGCCAAACCAAGCCAAGGCCAAGGTTTCTCTTTTTTAGGGTTCCGTACCCAAAGGGTAAAACGGGACCCTATTACTAAGACTTCGCTGTCCGTCCGTCCGTCCGTCCGTCCGTCCGTCTGTCACCAGGCTGTATCTCACGAACCGTGATAGCTAGACAGTTGAAATTTTCACAGATGATGTATTTCTGTTGCCGCTATAACAACAAATACTAAAAACAGAATAAAATAAAGATTTAAATGGGGCTCCCATACAACAAACGTGATTTTTGACCAAAGTTAAGCAACGTCGGGAGTGGTCAGTACTTGGAGGGGTGACCGTTTATTTTTGCTTTTTTTTGTTTTTGTTTTTTTTTCATTATGGTACGGAACCCTTCGTGCGCGAGTCCGACTCGCACTTGCCCGGTTTTTTTAAATTATTGTTAGAGTCGGACCAAGAAAAGTCTGCAGCGGATTGGGTAGCCCACACACTGCAAGTGTTATTTATATATCATAATTTCATAGAAGTTTGATGTTTAAAATAACACTTGTCCTGCGTGGGCTATCAAATCCGCTGCAGACTTTTCTCGGCCTGACTCTATCAAATTCTGTGGTTTTATTTAAATACCTGTTAAGGGCTCCAGTTCAATACTCTCGTCCAGTTCCTTGTTCTTCGGTTTCTCTTCAGCCTGCTGTTCCTCATCCGACCCTTCTATTGGTTTTGGTGCCTTCGGCTTTGAGCTAGTTGCTAAAACATACATGGGGTTTGAAATCATGTAGGAAATAGGGCTCATCCATTAATTACGTCACACATTTAGGTGGGAGAGGGGTAAACCCAATGTGACCAGGTGTGACAAGGAGAGGGGAGGGATTAAAAAATCTTCAAATTTGTTTGATGTAATTAATGGATGACCCCATATTTATGATTCTAATATAGCCAAAAATAAAAAATATCAATATGTCTAATTTCCTTGTCCATATATATTTTGTTATAGCGGGAAAGATTTAAATTTTTTGTGTTAAAAAAAATCACATAAGTCTCATGGCTATTTACTTTCTGTCTATGGCATTTTGCATTTTCATTTATAGAGGTTTTTGCACCAATAACCAACATAGAATAGACAACTAAAAAAAATCTATTAAGAAAGAAAATAAAAATAACATAAAAGAACAGAAAAGTTCCTACTACTAATAAGCATATACCTTCAACCCCTTCATCCTCATTATCAGATCCCCGATCAGGTTCTTTGCATATGAAGAAATTGGTGATGGGTCTCTGCCACTTGGGGGTCTCCCGTGGACACACCGAGTTGCCTCCACCGCCGCCGCCGCTCCGTCCCGCCCGCTCACTGCTGCCTGCACAAAGATACCATATCAGTAACCTCAAACTTCTAAAAACGGCAATATTTGTAAATAAATTTGGACCAACCTGAAGATCCTGACGAGCTAGCGGGTATTGCTACGCTACATCTTGCTTTACTACTTTTTCCGGACGCCACTAAAACAATACAGATTACATTATAGGCATCACAAGATAAATAAGAAAATTAGTCGAAATTACAAGTGAAATGCAGTGTTACCTTTGGCACCGGCAGATGCTTTTGTTCTTGCCATGTTTCAACCAATTGTATGAAATTAGAAAGAAATGTAATATGGAAAGCACTAGTCACTAAATAACTTTTATAAACAAAAGTATTATCAATCCATTCGTTTACTTTTCTACTTTTTCTACGAAATATAGTAAATAATAAAAAAAAGTTTGATACGATTGACAAACCAATGTGACATTAGAAAAGGCGCCAAAAGCAGGTATGTTCGAGATCATTTTTTAAACGCGTCCAACTATAAAAACTTACGAGAATACTACATTAATTTTGATGAAATTTTGCACATAGACTCATAATTCATATCCCTAAAATAAATATAACATAATATACAATATAAAGTAACAACGCGTTTAATTATGCGAGCCTTTATTGGACCAAATCAACAATACGGACATCAACGTCAATCAACCCTTAAAAAAAACTTGTGTGTGTACCCACGGTGTACCCTTCTCGGATTTTTCGAAACCTTTTTCATGATAATTATTTCGGTTAAATTGAATAGCTGGAGCTTTTATCATTGAAATATCCTTAACATAGATACGTGATGGTGCCCGTATTACTAACGTCGTTAGTACCATAACATCAACAGCTAATTTACTATGTGAGTTTATCAGCTTATATTATAACCAAACTTTCTTAAGGATCGGAGGATATCAACAATTGGTTTTATTAGAAACCCTGGTTTGTGATTCGTCTCCTACAGCTTGATAAAGAATGGGAGAACTCCATACCAAGACAGGATTTTACAAACAAAAAATGACAATACGACGTATGATATTTGAAACAAGAACCCTTATCGAAAACAGTCAGAAAACGCTTAATAATTAATTTTGCAAGATAGGTAATGTAACAGGATCCGTGTTTTCAAAGAATTTGTCAAAGCAGTAATTTTAATTAGGACATGGTGTACCCACCGTATAATCGAGAACGAATGTGTAATGTTAAGCAATTGAGGACACTTTCGCTATCGCTGTTATGTTTACTAAACTCGCGTGCGCGGTGAGCGTCAGTAATCTCTTCAAGAAGATTAGTGCTAAAATTAGGTGCCTAATATTTGTTTCTATAGTTCGTTTTTTTTAGCATTAGAAAGAACTTGGAAGAAGGTAAGCTGGCATGTCTTTTAATTGAAAAACGCTTATTAAAAATCAGTAACTATCATTTATGAAAGCAGAAGAATATAAATGATCGTATTAGATTCATAATTGTTACATATTTACCGTAACTTATTTTTAAAATGTGTTTTTCAATTAAAAGACACATCAAGATTGTTTACCTTATTTCTAATGCTAAAAAAACGAAGGTATCTGGCCAAATTTAAATATTTATGTAATAAAAATATGGTAAAAACCTATTTCTTCAATTATTTATTAAATTAAACCTAATAAGCGTGGCCTCGTGCAGTTTTAATTGCTTAGGTTCAGTAATGTGAGCATGCAATCTAGTAGTAAATTTTCACATAGCCTCTTGGTAAAATTATCTTTTGTTTTGACAGCTGACAACAATGGCGGATGACATAGACATCGAGGAGCATGACGTGCTGGAGAGTCTGCGCCGGCGCCATGAGCAGCCTGACACCTCTGTCCAGCCCGACTCCTTCATCGTCAAGTCTGAGCCTCTGGAGGTTGAGTATGAAGGTACGCATTACTAGTTCACCTAAGCTGACGCTGACAGACTTTGCAGTTATAAAATGTGAAAGTGCCCACTATGAGCATCATATTTCTATATATTAAAGGCCTGTGCAAACCGGCGGAGCACAGCGCAGATCACTTTAAAATTATCAATGTATTTCCTCCCTATTTTAATTACCTTCAGGTATAAATTTAAATGCTTTGAGACCCCTCGGAGCATCACGGAGGATTGCGGTATGCGGCGAGGCCTCCCGACTGAGCCGGAGTAGCGCCGGGACGACGGGGTAGAACTCGTGCATACTAGTCACTAATCCCTAGTGATAGAGTACACGCGGCGGCATGCCGCGGCGTCCCCCGGCCTGCGCCGAGGCATGCCGCGGCATCCCCCGGCCTGCGCCGAAGTGCTCCCTGGTGCGCCGACCGCCAGCGCCGGGCTGTGCGGGCGCTCGCGGTGTGTCGGGGGTTTTACCTCGCCGGTGTGCGTAAATGCTCCTCGGTGATCTGCGCTGCGCTCCGCCGGTTTGCGCTGGCCTTTATTTATATTTATTTTTACCAGCCACTTTTCGGTGATAGGAAATATCCTGACTATCCTGAGGAACCCAGGTCAATCACACTGAGGACGCCTCCTGGTTGGAAGGTCAAATCATACTGCGATTTAGCAGTTTGATTTCATGGATTTTTCCATGGTGCGCTTTTCGGCTTGAAACTCCTTTTGGCAGTTCTTACGTGGTCCCTTCAGAACCCTTTAAAGCGGTTTTTACTGTTCTCACATTTTTGTGAGTTAAAAGACCATGTCTGATACTAGTCTTGGTATACCAATTGAAAGATTCTGAATGTTACATAGAAATAAAGTATTATTTACTCGCTAGTAAAGACTTCATTATGTTTTGCCGACTTAGACTGATATGTAACTGAAGTGGTTATGACTTTAAATATAGTAAATTTTTTCGCGATTTAAAATATGTCCTACAGTGGATGTCCAGAACGGCCCAATTGGTCCAATATTGAAAGACCGTTTAGTAAATTGCATTTAAAAAAAAAAGTAATAGCAAAGTTATTTATGTTCCAGAGTCAAATTATGAAGACCCAAACCACGAGACCCAGTGGACGTGGGACCAAGACAAAGTGGAAATAAAGATAGAACCCCAAGAAGACATAGTAAATGCAGACGAGTTCAGATTCGGCAAAATTATACTCGGCAGCAAACCGGCCCAACTACCTCAAGACCTGGATACTCCGAGCGGCAGCCAAGTAAGGGAAGTGGAATATAATTACAACATGTCACTAGTTTTAGACGATTGGGGACCTATCTTGAACAGAAGCGATTGCTATTGCAAAATATGTGAAACTCTCTTCGCAACGGTCAACGCATTAGATGCCCATAAAATGATCGCCCATTCCTTCCTTGTAGCTACGGATAAGCAGCCAAGTCCGGAGAGAAATAAGGCATTCAAAAGCACAGCTAAACCTAGTAACGTAATAATAGTAAATAATGATAGCACTTGCAAAATATGCCATTTCCAATTCAAAGGTACCACTGGCAAATCTAACCTATTAAGACATTACAGAAACATCCATCAGGTTGATCCGAAAACTATGAACTCTAGTGACTTCAAAAGTTGGAGGGTCTGCAACCATTGCAATATGTATTTCCCGAATGATACGTCTTTAGTAAAACATTTGTATGAATTGCTGCCATTGAATGATAAAACGCCAACTAAAGATGATAGGACTGTTGGGCCGGCAGCGAAACCTAAACCCTTAAATGTTGTCAAAAATATACCAAAAGCTGTTAAATCTACTAGTAAGAATTCAAATGTTACACTCGGTAAAGCTGTCAAATCTACAACTAGTAAAATTTCAAATGTTACTGTTAACTCTCCAAATAAAGTGGTAACTTCAGTGACGCCAGTACCAAACCGGATTATATTAGGATCCAAACCTATGGATAAAAGTGAAAATCTGAAGCAGCCTAATAAGATCAAGTTGACAGATACAAAAGTTAGGTTCAAATGTCTGTTGTGTAATGAGATTTTTACAACTGAGTATGGAGTAAAGAAGCATAGACAGAAACATCCGACCAGGATGAAAAGGAAACGGATTTTCGTCAAATTAGTTAACAAAACAAACAAAGTTATAGCAAATCCTGACTTGGAGAAAGTACCCGTCAAAGTGAAACCAAACTTGATAAAAGCTATCATTAAAAAAGAGATCGATGAAGACAGACCTGTATTAGTTTCAAAGTCAACATTATTTAAATGCAATAGGTGTTCCGTTCACTTTTTGACTTGCACCGGGGCTTGCCAACACTCCGTCGTGTGTGAAACATCCTCTAACATTCGGGACTGGGCCTGCCCGCTCTGCCAGCGAGTGTTCAAGAGTTCAGAAAAAGCAGCACACGAGTATCAACACAAAATGTTAAATGCCCACAACTTTAAAGTGTACGTAGTGTATTTAGAAATGATCGTCCGGATCCTTTGCCAGTGTCCGAATTGCTTTGTCTGTTTTGAGGAAGACAAATTCTGGAAGCATGTTAACGGTGGCTGCAGTGATGCCGCTTCATATTACTGCAATGAATGTAGATTGCCAATTGATATACATTCCAAAGCCAATCATGACAGCAAACACAAGCAAGGAGACTTCACTAGAGATGACTTTATCAAAATAGATTATATATCTTCCAAGGCAGTAGGTCCGAAAAAAATCAAAACTGAAGTTGTTGAAGAAATAAGAAGCCCCGTGAAAGTTAAGATTGAGAGTGAGACACCGAGAAAAGGACTGAAAAGAAAATTAGAATTGCCAGTTGTTCCACTAAAAAGAAGGAAGAGCAATTGGGATAATCTCATTTTGTACTATTGTCAGTTTTGCAAAGCATATTTGGGAAACAAATCTGTAGTACATACAAGTGGAAGCTGCAAAGAAAGATCAAAAGGGGGTATCGCATTTTGTAAAATTTGTGGAATATATTTGAAAGCAGCATATCATACAACCCATATGTCCTTGCACGTAAAAATACCAAACCTGTCAATTGCCGACATCACTTTTGTTAAGCTGTCGGATTCTAAGAAGTTAAAACCAGTTCAGACACTCCATGCGTGCAAGACTTGCAAAGTGAACTTCTTGACTAAGGTGGCCAGGCGTGTTCATAAATGCAAAGAAACAGACAGCACTACCTGTCAGACATGTCAGAAGAAAATACAGACAGATCTGTTTGACACACATTTGCGAATACATGACTACGTTATCCCCCGTCAGGTGAAAAATATCACTGATATGTTACAGAGTACATCTCAAAATGACACAAAGTCACCAATGCAAAAATTGACCAAAAAGGAGACGAAATCACCTCTAAAGAAGTTACCAGATTTGTTGATGAAATACCAGTCGCTTACTGCTCTATGGAATATACTCTACCTCTGCGCTATTTGCGACACTTTCACAGATTCATACGATAAAGTCGTAGAGCACTGTCAAAACCACCTCACCAACATGGAAAACTATGGAGTGGTCATAAGGAAATGCGAGAAATGCGACATGAAATTTGACAGCGAGTGTTACAAGCGCCATTTAGAACTGCACGCCGAAAATAAGGTCAGCAAGAAAACCTTCCAGGTCTTGAAATACGAACATTACAACCTGTTTTCCGACAAGTGGTTTGACTTTATAGATTTGCCTGAAGAGCGGAAGTCACAGATTGTCAGCCGGAGCATATACGGCGGGAATAGATGCGTCAAAATGAAGCTGATCCAACAAGGACCCCCGGAATACACCCTGTATAAATGCGAGAAGTGCCAGAACTGTGTGGTTGCTGATACTATAGTCTACCACGTCAAACTCGCAAACTGCTGTAAAGCCCACAAAATCCCCTGCTCCGTTTGTGAGATGACTTTTGCTATCAGACGCGATTGCGAAGAACATGAAAGGATCCATGAGACTACTGGTCTTGGACTACAGTCCTTCAGAATCGTCTCTTTCAATGACGCAAATGACGCTGAAGCGAATAAAACGATCATGTCATATGACACTGAAAACCATGGGAGTAGGAATAAGATATCATTCATAGACGACGAAATTGAACCTACAACTCCTAAATTGAGTCAGAATAGTGCGCCTCTTAAGTCGTTTGTGTTTTATAAGTGCGCTGAATGTCAGGTGTGTGTTGCACATCTGAGAAATTTTCCGAAACACGCGTGCAATAACTTACCTAAGAGACAGTGCACCGAATGTGGCGTCTTTCATAGTGCAAGGCATTTTGCAAACCATAAAATGCTTCATAAAAAGTACACGTTCTCGAGAAATAATGTGATAACTAAAACTGTCAATAAAGATGGTAAAGTAATTAATATCAAAAAGCAAAGTCCAGTAAAGAAAGAAAAAGGTGCTGTAGACAATACGCAAAACAAAAACGATAGTACAGATCAAAGACCGAAACTGTATAAATGCTTTTGCGGTTTACATTTCACATCCCTGAAAGCTATCGAGAGACATTACAAAGCTAAAAATTGCAGCACAGTTATACGAGAGAAATGCAGCCAATGCGCTTTGGTTTTCGACCCCATAGAAGTCGTCAACCATCTTTGCAAGCACCACGCTCAAAATATACACAATACCGGAACATTCAATATTATAACGCCGAACAAAAAGACATTGTACAAGTGCGGTTTATGTCACGTTTTGTTCTACCACAAGACAGCAGCGTTCCCCCACAAAGCCAAATGTACCGGGACATTCTGCGGGAAGAAATGTGTCAAGTGCGGCCTGGCCTTCGACACAACTAGCCTGGCGACCCACATGGTCGATCACGAGCGCAACAATAAGCTTAAAACCGACTGCTACGTAATAGTTAAAATTCCTGATGAGACAATTCCTGAAATCGAACGCGGTCTACATCCGAATATTCTTTACAAGTGTAAATCTTGCGACATCCATTTCTTAAGACGATCTAGTGCTCGAAATCATATAACGAAGCGTACTGACTGCGGCAGTACAGTAGCGGAGACTTGCAAGATATGCAAACGTAAGTTCCCGGCTAAATCCATCATGAGACACGTGGCGTGGCAGCATAAGAAACTGAAGATCAAGGAATTTAACATTAGAGAACTCATTTTTGGTGTTAACAGTAAATTTCCTAAACCTGTTCATAAAGAGGAAATAGTAAAACCTAAAGTGAAGAAAGAAGAAGTGGTGATTCCGAAAGTACCAGTGTCAGTTACAGTATATAGGTGCGTAAAGTGTATGTTGCTTTTCACTGATGAGGGTACCCTGCTAACGCACCTTGAAGACAGATGCAGTAAGGAGCTTACTGAAGAATGTGACGAATGCAATGTTAAATTCGCTTCTAAAAATATCAGGGATCACAATAGACAACATGGTCATGGGGTGGCTTTGTCCATGACTATCGTAGAAGATGTACAAGCACCTCAGACCCCTGACAATGAAACAGAAAGAAAATTAAGCCCAACTCCATTTGACCCAAAGGAACATCCATTGTACAAATGCACAGGCTGCAATTTGCATTACTTAAACAAGACAACCATACTAAACCATGATTGCAAACCTACCGAGGGATTCAAATGTGAGATATGTGATCTTAGCTTCACCAAAAAAAGTCTGTGTCGTCACAAGGCAATCCACGAGAAACATAATTTCAAAAGAGAAGATGTCGTCATTTTATCTTTGTCTGACTGTGTCAAAATACCTGAAAGTCCTGACAATATTAGACCAGAAACTCCAGACGACGAAACTCCGCCTAAACCGAAGAATCCGAAGAAAGATATACTAGATAGATATGATAATAAACTGTACAAATGTACAGTTTGCAATGTGCATTACCTAACCCAGGCCAGCCTGGAGAAACATAAAGAATGCATTCCTGACGCCGATTCGAAATGCGAAGTATGCGACATTGCTTTCACCAGTTACAGTCTGAAACGACACAAATTAATTCACGAGAAGTACAATTTCAAAAAGGAAGATTTTGTTATTTTAACTCTTACTGATTTAGACCCCAATTGGATTCAACGCAAAGTACAGATCAAAAAGGAAATTAAGAAAGATACTTCTTTAGAGTCTAGTTCTAAACCAGTACCTAAAGAAGTACTAGATTCTAGTTCTATAGTAGAACCTAAAGAAGTACTAGATTCTAGTTCTAAAGTAGAACCTAAAGAAGTGCTAGATAGCTCCAAACTAGAATCTAAAGAAGCAATCGGGTCTACAGAAAAGATTGAACCTAAAAAACCTCACAAGGAAGAACCGAACACCACAAAAGCTTCAAATATCGCACACTCATTGTACAAATGTGCTCAATGCAATGTATACTTTAATAGACGAATAACATGCCACAAACATATAGTGAAACACACTCCTTTGGATCCAAAAGAATACATCGAGTGCAAGCTCTGTGGCTTCCAATTTACGTTAATGGGTTTGCCGTATCACATTAAGAAAAACCACGCAAAGTCTTTTAATTTACAAGAAGTGCTAGTAGAAGAATATCAGCCCAACGATGTCAAAACGTACGAAACTTATTACGCTAGCGAAAAAGATCAGTCTACGTTGGTGAGCACGAGTGAGGATGTAAAAAATGATTCTAATTTAAGAAAAGAAAATGATTGTGAGGTTTCAAGCTGTATTGAAATAGCGGAGAATGTTGACTCTTCAAATAACAGTAGTAAACAAGATAATATAGATATTACAAGCCAAAGTAGCAATGATTTGGAAGAAATTACTGAACCAAATTCAAGTAAAGTTAATGTAACAATTGATTCATCAGATAATGACACAATGATGGATACAGACCTTGCTGATGATAATACTAAAGTAAATAGTCGAGTTGGAAACAACTTTAAAGACATTACTGAAACGAATTCGAATAGTAATGGACTAGTCGAATCATCTGACAATAATAGCACTCAAGTAAATTTGGATACTGACGTTGAGACAAAAGTTATTAAAATTAATAATGGTTCAAACGAACTTACTGAATCTAACGCAATTAAAGACAAAGTTGCAGTTGCGTCAGATAAGAATATTGTACAAGTCGAATCTTCAGACAATAATAGCACACAAGTGAATATAGAAGCTGAAGATAAGACAAAAGTTATAGATCGAGATGGTAATGTTAAAGATATTACTGGATCTAATTCAAGTGAAGACAACGTTACAGTTGATTCGTCAGATAAAAATATTGTCCTTGTTAATAGTAGAGACGATAACACAAAAGTAAGTAATCAAAGCGTTAACGAAAGTGAAATCGCTGAATCCATTTCATGATGGTAATATAAAAAGTACATTTTGCGCACTGCACATTTCGATTCTGTGTGGTTTAGCAGGACACTATGTATTGTATCACACTTGTTTCAAATGACTACAGGCCAATTCGAGTTTTATTGATTCGATACTGATTTGATCACTATCATATGGGAATCAGATCGAATAACTAAAATTCAAATTGGCCTGTAAAATGTCTAAATGTTGAAGACTGAACGTTTTTATAGAAAAATGTTTAATAAAAGTATGCGATGACGAATAATTACCTCATCAACTTTTGTTATGTATAAATAATTAATCGCTTTTATTTTAATCTGTTTAATTTATATTAATTTACGTTTCACAAATATCTGAACACGCCTCTATTGTCAAGGCGTTAGAGTGCGTATTCCGATGTTTTTGAGCACCTCAGCCTCTGATATATCTACGACTGTACTCAGTCCCAGAGTCATTATTGCAGTTTTGAATTTGGTAACTTCGTTTATTCCATGTTTAAAATTCAATTTGATTTCGTTCTTTTAAAATGATGTCGGGACTTAGAAGCATAAATAATATATTGTATATCTGTCGACTATTCACTTCCTCACGACCTTATTCGTACAAAGATATTGTTGAGTTAGATCAAGATAGAGTTACATCAAGTCTGCAGCGATTTTGATAGCCCACGCAGAGCAAGTATTTATACGTCATAATTACATAGAAGTATGACGTTTAAAATGACACTTGCACTGCGTGGGCTATCAAAATCACTGCAGACTTTTCGCGGTCTGACTCTAAGTCTGCAACGATTTTGATAGCATACGCAGTGAGAGTGTTATTTTAAACGTCAAACTTCTACGAAATTATGACGTAAAAATAACAATATCTTGGTCTATTTCTATTTTAATGGGGCCTGTACGTACAACGTGAGTTTGTGAAAATAATACTTTTGTTTTTTTTTTAAATCATAAATAAGTAAATTTTGGGTTAAGCGTTTGTTTACAGAATTAGGAATGCTCTTGATTTAAAAAAGAAAGTGATGTCTAAACTTTTCTTTTTATACAAATTTTATTAGTTTTGGGGACGACGTGAAAAAGCCTCACTAGGGAATGCAATACCGGGATACCAGGATCCCGAAATACCGGGATCCCGCATGCAATTTGCGGGATTAATCCCGCTCGTAAATTAAGCGGGATCCCGCGGGATTTGCGGGATCGAAGAGCGACGTGGTTCTTACGTGTTACTACAAGGAACACAGGCTCGGGCACGTGCCTACTGGCGAAAATTCTTCACGGAGCCTAAATGCATCTATGGAGGAAAGGGGTAATGACACGGAAGAGCATTTTGCCCGAATTTGTCTATTTATTTCATCACACTTGCTCGTAAAAGGTGTTATTTTACGTAGGCGACGCGGTCCGTAAATCTTAAATTTGTACCCAGGGAATTTTGTTATGTAGGTACGTCCGAAATTAGGCAGATTTTTTATCGTTTTCCCTCTTTTTTCCTCACAGGTGTGATGAAAAACATTGTGTGTGCCACGAGTGGTACAGGACTTATGAAATCGCGTTAATTAAGCCTTTACACACGTTCTTAAATTCTTGATTACTGTCATTATACCGTATTATTTTAATACAAAATGTACTATTTCTAATTTTAGTTTACATTTTGTTTTCAACCTTCAAATTTAGTACTAATTCGTAAAATTGTATACTAACTTGCGGGATCCCGCAAATACCGGGATCCCGCGGGACTTAAAATGGCAATCCCGCGGAATACCGGGATTGAGTTCCTCATGCGGGATTGCATTCCCTAAGCCTCACCAAACTTTCAAAAGATAATGTACATATGTAGTGCATAATTATTTTTCATCGTATTTTCACGGAAACGTAGGAAAAGTGCCTTGCTATTTCAGTCAGTCTCGGTACAAAACGTACTGAGGTTGACTGAAGTAGCATGACAAATACGAACGTTTCCGAGAAAATATTAAGCCTAAACATTAAACCTACCTTCACATATGTCATAGTATCATACAGTATAATCTTATAAATGTATCCACAAACAATCATATATACACATAACTATATTATCTTCTACACAATCTAAAATAGTGTTAGCCATAGTTTCCGACAAGCAGCAAGCAAATTCATATTGTACGAAGGGTCGGCCTGAACACCAGCGTTGTAGTAGGCAAGCCTGCTGCAACACACGCTGAGGTTCGCTCCTTTTTAACATATAATTTAAAAAAATTATATCTACATGTAAACATAATATTTTTTGCCTATTTAAGTTTAATTCTAAGCATATAATGTTTTGTAGCATTGCCTGTAAATATTTTTCAATGTGGTGTTAAATAAAATTTTTCTATGTCTATGTCTATAAAATACGATGGAAAACAATTATGCACTAAATACATGTAATGTGTATTTTAAAATTTTCTAAAAACCAGATTTCAGAATGACCTCTGCTGCTCTGCTAGTCAGATTTTGATACCGATCGCATAAGGGGGCCTACCGCGAACAACGACGTATTGCCTCTCTGTCGCACTTGTAAATTTTTACGTAAGTGTGACAGGGAGGCAACACCTCGAACGTGGCGGTAGGCCCTAAGATCCCTTTTCTCAGTTCCGTTTGATCTACTGTTTGAAGTGTTATAAAATTAAGAATAATTGTAGGTTTTAATAAATTGTTGCTTACTAAGAGTATTGATAAATGTAATTTAAGGATGCAGTTTGTTAATTGTTTAATAAACGGATGATTTTTCTATTTTTTGTTTTATTGACATATGTCTTTGCTTTGGCCTACTCTCGAGATGGCGATACATCTTCACATTTTACAAATTTAACACATATCAATGAAAAAATAAGAATTAAAATCAAATGGTATTCTAAAAGTGTTCATCGTTTGTGTCGAAAGATGGCAGTAAATGTACTACATACTGACTACATAATTTATTTTGACAATATTCCTCTATTTCAAATTCTCTTTGACACTAGGTAACGTCCCGGTAGTTTTTCGGAAGAAAAGAACCATAAAATAAACAAGTTTTTGCCAAAAATTTAATTTTTGGTAAGTACAAGCTTTTATCGCTAACTATACTTTTCTTTCCACAGGCAACTAATACTCATCGAGACAATTCTAAAAACCCCAAACACAATTAGGTTTCGTTGTTTTATCACAGAGTTCCTATGTCCACCTCCGGTCTCCATCATCAGATCAGCTCGATGACACCATAATATTGCATTGTCATCCGATTCATACATGTATGCAAAATTTCAGCTCAATCGGAAACCGGGAAGTGGATCAAATTTAACTTGCAATATTTGATTACACACAGACAGACAGACAGACAACGGTCAGGTGAAACTAAATAAAAGCTTGTAAAAAGGGAATCAGTTAATATTTTTATTAGAGTTAAAAAGTGTGCTTATGTTACAACGTGTGTGCTTTACATTGAATTAGTATCTTACTATCACAAATATGTTCATTCGTCTACTTATTTAAACATAAGTACAGTCTGTACGTGTACAGTCAGCCAAATAGACAAGCTTTAGGTATAGTGTGTAGCTTTCAAATAGAGCTCGACGGCTAATCCTATTGTCTATTGTTATAGTTCGTAGTTTTGTAACAGAGCCCGAGCTAATCCTATTGTCTATTGTTAAGTAAAACCGCTCGTGCCACGTGCCACAACCACCTGCATGATACGTACTTCGGTTACTGAGTGCCGGCGAGTCGAACGCTACAGAACCAGTCTAAAATGTGTCATCGAGATGCGTAACAAAGGCGCGTTATCGGAGAGCGCACCTACACTGGTTTTTTGAGCGTTGGACTAGCCCGCGCTCAGGTGCCAAATAGAATAATGAAGACCCCTTTTTGCCGGTAAGTAGCACGTGCGGTTTTACTTAACAATAGACAATAGGATTAGCCGTCGAGCTCTATTTGAAAGCTACACACTATAATCAGCCGGCCTAGCCAAGGTTACAATCGCTATCGCTTCGACAACGAAACGCTTTGTGTCTCTCTATCACTCTTCCGTATTAGTGCGACAGTGACGGTTGCGTTTCGATCGCTACGGAGCGTAAGCGATTGGCATTTTGGCTACGCGGCCAGATTATTTAATAGATCACATACAGTTGCCATCAGATATATCGGAGCGGCCAAGGTGTTCACAATATCTGAACATGCACTCTAACGCCTTGACAATAGAGGCGTGCTCAGATATTCGTGAGCACCTTGGCCGCTCCGATATATATGATGGCGACTGTACATACAAATAATCATGCTAACGAGCAATTGAATCGCGTTTTCGACTCTGAATCATACTAATTAAAGAGCGGATATAAGCATAGAGAAATAGGATAATAGAGCGCTCACTCCATACATCAATTTTGGTACTTAAAGTTGTATTGGAGGTATGGTAAAACGTATTGGTAATAAGTTTAAAACTTGCTTAAAACTTAATACTTATTAAGCTTGCATTTTAATATAAATAAGCTGCTGCATCTGCTGCTTTGCTGGGACATCAGTCAGCCGCGACCACGACCAGTGTAACCTGTGTCGAAACGTCGGTAAATCAAGGTAATTGAATATAATTCGCGTTAGACCCGTCTATAATGTGAGTTAATATGTATTCAAAACGCGAAAGTTTAAAATATTTTTATATAAATAAGTTTTCGCAATGCTCGGTTAAAACTTCTTATTAATAGGTTTATCTTTGTATGGAGTTAGCACTCATTTATTTCTCTATGCTATAGAGTAGTATTGTAAAAATCCTATAATCAAGGAGATATATTACATTATTTACTCATGTCTAGTGTTTTAAGTGTATGTATGAACGAGGTATATACAGGGTGTCCCAGAAATCGACGTCAAGCCGTAAACGGACGATAGACCAAGTCATAACAGTTATCATAAAAATACAAAAAAAAAAAATCCAACTCATGTTTTTTAAAAATTATGGTCACTTTAAAAATTCACAAAAAAATCCACACCTTGTATTAATTGGTTCTTTAACTCTTGTTACTACAAATTCCATAATTTATTCAAATTTTTTTATTATTGTGTAATCTTGAATAATTACCGGGTGTGGATTTTTTAGTGAATTTTTAAAGTGACCATAATTTTTAAAGAACATGAGTTGGATTTTTTTTGTATTTTTATGATAACTGTTATGACTTGGTCTATCATCCGTTTACGGCTTGACGTCGAATTCTGGGACACCCTGTATGTATGAATATTGACTAAGCTAGAACATCTGTTGAGTAGGTAGAGTTAGACCAAGTTAAGTTGGCAGCGATTTCGATATTTCAGACTGTACAAATGTTATTTAAACGTCATAATTTCATAGAAATAACACTTGCACAGCCTGGGGTATCAAAATCACTGCCATCTTGGCTTGATATAACTCATGACAGTATTGGAAGACTTTCCATGTGATTTTTATATACAAAAGAAAATTTTATCCTCGTGCCGCCCAATGTACATTAGGATGTACAATCAGTTTCGATGGAATGTCAACCTTAATAAAAAACGAATTAGGCAGCATTTCATTTGTCTTGTAAAATTTTCGAACAAATGAAATTCAACCCAATCCAATATACAATAATATTCTAATTTCCTTGGCAATAATTTTGTATGGTGGGCGGCACGAGGTTAACATAACATATATACAAGTTTTTATTCTCGTTTTAAGGAAAAAGTACCACTTCGTCGGTTATAATTATAAATATTCGTTATTAGCACAGGTGTAACGAAATAGTTGTTTACGATACAAGTGGGGAAAAGAGGAAATTTGAAACGAGAGGCGATACATTAAAACACGACCGAAGGAAGTGTTGTAAATCGACACGAGTTGCGAATTACCTATTCGCACGTGTATCGTACAACGTTTTACAGTACATATAGCCCTTTAAACTTCTGACATATGCATGGAAAGTGCTCTTTCCCGCACTAGTGAGGGAAAGTAGGACCATATACTGTAATGTAAAAAAAAAAATCAGCTTGTAGGTATGTCAAATCGAAGTGGTACCTTTAGTTAATAAGGTCACATTTATTCAGTAAACAATTCAGATACCTCTTAATGGACCTTTTGAAAAAGAAATCCAGAGACGTATGTACAATATATTATATACATGTATGCCAATACATATATGTATTCAGGTCTATAACCTACTGAAGTACTGAGTCGAATATGTCACTAAGAATATAAATTTGAAATTAGTATTCTAGTGCTCAAAATCAATTTTAACCTTCTCACCACAGCCACCGCATCACAGTCAAAAGGTTAAAACAAGAAATCACTACCTAGGGACTAGAAAAAAAACTATTTTTCTAATAAATTCAAGCATCGAACCTTTTATAACTAAAAATTACTTATACAATTATTTGTAATAATATTCTAATAATTACGAATGATCAATTAAAAAAAAACAAGCAAAGATCTTCAGTTGTACGTTTAAAGCGAAATATATAGCTTGATTGGCGACAAGAAGCTAACGGCTAAGCTTCAGTCTTTGGCCCATCGGCGGAAAGTCGCCAGCCTGTCGGTATTCTACAGGCTGCACTTCGGGGAGTGTGCCCAAGAGCTACACGAGCTTATACCACCGTCCCCATTCTACCATCGGACTTTTAGACGCACGGCCGGTTTCCATCCTTACATGGTAGATACTCCACCAATTCGCACGAAGCGCTTTGCTTCTACTTTCCTTATGCGAACTGCCAAGGAATGGAATTCCCTGCCGGCGTCTATATTTCCGTGTTCTTATAACCCGGCAACCTTCAAATCAAGAGTGAACAGGCACCTTCTGGGCGAGCTCGCTCCATCGTAGGCCACGTCTACGCCTCGGCTAGTCTGTGGCCATGAGTAAGCCCATTCATAATAAAAAAAAAAATATACCTTAATATAATTGTGAAATTAAATTAACTCTAGAAAAATATGCCATTCTCGACCAAAAAGGGTACTTATTGTCGGTCAATAAGGCTCTATTTCCATATAGCTTCAATTTGAATCGACCTTATCGACAATGTGGTACCTTTTGGTTGAAAACGTCACAAATCGACATTAAACTTTCGTGCGACATATTTTAAATTGTTTATACGACAACGGTTTCACTCACTTGAATTTTTTGTCGCTATTGGCGACATTGTGGCGACGGGCCCGAAACATGTCGCCAATAGCGACTAAAAATTCAAGTGAGTGAAACCGTTGTCGTATTATCATGCCGCGATCAGAAAGGGATTAGAAATAACAGATTTCCATACACTTACGTCAAAATCAATATGGATTGACAGCTATCTCAATCCCTTTCTAATCGCGATTCAGTAATAAACAACGTCACAAATGTTTATGGGAACTAGCACAAATTACAGGGGAAATGGGAAAACTTGATCCTAGGGAGAATGGGTTCCCTAAATTATAAAATGAATGAGTGTAAAGTATCCGTGCATTTACGAAATAAATAAATATGAAATATGAAAATAATTTTTAAATATATCTAAAATAGTAATTCTCATACTCATACTCATAATCTTTATTGCATATCACATTGTATCTTAACCTATTACATAGAATTGTGTACAACATGACACCCTGTAGGGCACAGCAAACAGTTTATTCAAGAGGAGATCGAGTTTTTTGTACAATTAGATTATGTATATTAGTGATTATATATGTTTATTAGGTAGGTATATTATTTATTATATAGGTGCTTTATTAATTGCAGTTATTGGTCGTGAAAAAATTCATTTAAAGTATAGTAAGCTTTTTCTATTAAGTGATCTTTTAGTTTTTTAAAGAATTCATTGTCGGACTTGGTGTTATTTATTTCGTTACTAATTTTATTGAATATTTTTATTGCCATTGAGTTAGGATATTCTAATTCTACTGCGTTGTCAAAAACGGAACCGTATAGCGATGTGTTACTTTTCGGAGAGTATTTATTTATTGGCAATTAAAGGGTTTTTAATTTAGGTGACCAAATCTCCCCAGTCTCCCCTAATTTGTTACAATATCGTACTAAACTAATACATTTAAAATACTGCCCTTGTAAATTGACAAACGTGACTACACCTAAAGAAAACTCACGTCTAAAAATATCGATACGGAAATAGTTCCAAAAATATGTATACACCACCTCAATATATAGGCAATAACCAATAAGGTCGTGTATACATATTTTTGGCACTTTTTCCGTATCGATATTTTTAGACGTGATTGTACAACAGCAAATGTATTTTATCCTAAAATCAAACATTATAAAAAATTACTTAATGTAACATTAATATAGTGAGTTATGTACTTTTTACTATGACCTATAACAAAAAATTAGAAAAAAAAAGCTTTTTTACCACTTATAATGCAATCACTAAGGTTTCTATGAAATTAAAAACAAATAATCTTAAATTCTCTTCGATTGTCAATCTAAAATAAATCTATACCTTGGACGGTACGTGTAGAACCCTAGCTACGCTCCGAGTTCCATAATCCGCAAACATATAACATTTTAATGTAGTCTAAGTTATGCGAGTATTTATGAGTAAACTTTCACATTATTAAGCAATTAAAATATTGATCAATAACTAAAAAAAAATATTAAACAAAATTCAACCTTATTTGAGTACTCATATGGTGCACTATGGCTATGAACTTGTGGTGGTAATCAGAGAGTTTTTATGTTTCGCGTCTCACTGGGTTATTAGTAAAGTCAATGTGGCTCATTCCGTCATAGGGGCTATTCCGTCCACGAGCGAGTTCTTTGATTTTCAATCGTAAGAAAAGATTTTTTTTTATGAAATAGGAGGCAAACGAGAAGACGCTTTTGATAGCTGAAACTAAACTAAGCAATCGCCGACGAAATTATCAATGTTGTTCGAGAAAAACGCAATAGTTCGTTTTTTTTAGCATTACAAAGAAGGTAAACGATCTAGACATGTCTTTTTTATTAAAAATCACCACTGAAAAATAAGTCACAGCAAATATGTTAGAATTATAAATCATACAAGATCTTTTACATTATTTTGCTTTCATAAGTAATGTAAACTAATTTTTAAAGCGTTTTTCAATACTTTTTAATCAAGGCTGCTACGCCAAGATTGTTTACCTTCTTTCTAATGCTAAAAAAATGAACTATAGTGGTCGGAGTAACCCCTATGACGGAATTAGCCACATTGACCTTATAGTAACATTAGTGATCGATGTTTGTATTTAATAAACAACAAACTAGTTTATTAACACTAATGTATACTCTGTATCTTCAGGTATTTAAATAAGAGTAAACAAAATCTACCCTCAAATGGCTCCTTAAGCCAGTTAAGGGTAGATCATAGACTTATAATATATAGAGACGGTCTCACAGAGCTGTCACTGTTGCCACTTTTGTTTAGTGTACGATTAACAATTTAACACCACCTTGCTGTAGCCATGTCGATAAAGTCATATCGAAAAACTATCGACATTTCTTGCAATTTTAATTTTACTTCAAAGGTTTGACGATATCTAAAATGAACAGAAACGCTTTTATTCTTTATTGTGGTTATCAGATCACAATTTTATCGTCACGCCCCAGCAGGGAACCAAGTGAAAGTTCAGATATTTAATTAAAATACATAAATACCTACTAAGATATGTGTTCCGCAATAATTGAAATAATTTATTATATTCTAATATATTTATTATTCATTAGCATTTCAATTATGTATATGTTTAACGAAGATATTGAAGCTTCAATTAATAGCTATTTTGTTCCGCTGTGTAGCATTTATCGATATATAACATGATTAAAATCGACTTTTCACATCCCTAAAAGAGCACACATACACGTTTTTACGCACACATACACAGCCTGGATGCATCAAAAAAGGCAACACTTGATTTGAAGTTCACCTTGTCAACAGTATGGTTGTCCTTTTTTGACAAATGGCATTTTTAAAATAGCGAGGAGAGAGAAATGATACTAGTTGCTGCGCCGTCAAAGAGAACAGAAAGCGTAGGGGCCTTGGGGTAGATGAAAACATTACACGATCAAGTAATGTAGGTTTAAGTCAGGTCGTTCAGTGACTGATCAAGGTGGTTTTGTATTTGGTCGGTTAACCAATAAATGTTATAACTACCTGAAAAATTACAAATTATTTGTTTACTTTTATTTAAATACCTAAAGATACAGACTATAATTGTAGTAATATAAAAATAAGTACATAGCTCGGGTATAAGCCATTATATGAATTGGGTGGTTTACTTTAAGTTTCCTTTTAAAAGGTTTTAGGCCAGTGCACACCGGCTGCGTGTGCGCAGACGTACACGTGCGCAAATATGTCGGAGCCGTGCACGCACACGTCACGCAAGCGGTGTGTCGTCTCTTATACTAAACTGTATATTACAACGCGCCCGTACACGCACCCGGTATGCACAGGATTTTAATGTTTTCACTAGTAACAAAACTGAGTCTGTCAAGCCATTTCCGTCAGTAGAAAAAAAAGGCAAACAGCCTCTTAAGGCCCAAGGTCCTACCTATAGTACTTATTCAGTTAGATGAAATTTAAATTGGAACAGAGTCGCATTTCTTTTGTTTCGCTCAATTTTCAAACAAAACCAAAATCAACTGTATTCCCTGCACTAAAGGTTCAAATTTCTGGATTTTTCATCTGTATGGCTAGGCCTTAGGAGGATATAAAAAATGTAGGCGCGAAGGGTTATCGTCCCTAATTTGAATTTCGCGTCTTTTCTATTGACATTGTTGTTTGACGGACTATAATTTAAGTGTCATGACTGAATGGTCAAATTTATGAACCATTTGGATTAAATCCGAATAAGGAGGGGTGTTATTCACGGTACGTAGGGAAAGATCTGCGTGACGCGACCGATCGCCCTGAAACAGAAAAAAAATATGTTAAACACAAAACAAAGTGTTATGTTATGTTGGAATGGGGTTGGCAACTGTCACATGTCTGCATAGATGGCGCCATCATAGCTTGCCCCTTTTTCTATCAGTTTTGGCTTAAAGGGCTGGCATCCAGGGTATTTAAAAAAAACAAAAAATTGACACAATTCTAGGGATTGACAGGACAAGCTATGATGGCGCCATCTGCTAAAAACTTCAACCGGCCAACCTCATTTAAGGTAAAAACAATGAAATTATATCGCGGTAGACCCATTTGTGGGCTACATCGGAAGCATAAACGACACATTTATGCCTCGCGCAAAAAATCTGACGGCTCCTATGCTGCCCCCTATAGTTCATACACTGGGCCTATAGAGCCACAGTATGGCTATAGAGTGACATTATGTTATCTAGGGTATGGAGCCACAGGGCGGGTGTCACACCTGGTGCCGCCGCCGGCCGCCAGCAGCAGCCTGCGCCCGCGCACCAGGTGCTCCGGGCAGCGCAGGAACCGGAACAGCGCCGGCGCAGACTCGCCGCAGCGGAGCGACGCGTCGTGTGACATTATTCCCTGAACACACAACACATACATATTAAACTATGTAGTCACAGTGTAAAAAGTACCAGTGGATATGTCGGCGGCCGATCGTAAGATCAGGCATATCGTGAAATTCCTAGGCATATCGTGAAACGTGAAAATCTTTGACTCGATCCCTGAGTCGACGGAGACCCCATTTCTGGCGGGCGTATTATTTCTACGCGGGGCTCCTATTTCTGGGCAGTTTGCCCTTCGAGCATCTGAAGCAACCTAACTAACCTATCCTACATATATATTGGTTTAATGTGACTATCCTCAAAACAATACACAGGAACATTACGATCTGCCTGATCTTACAATCGGCCGCCGACAGATCGACCCTTTTGATGTTTGCGCAAATGCCGACACCGCTTTGAACCTTAGTACTATCACGATACAGTTGCTTTTTAAAGGATATGGTTGCTTTAACACGTGGCTAATACGGAAATTAAACCGCTCGCATAAAAGAAAAACAAAGGCTTTTTCACCTCAGCAGCTCGAACAAGGGTACTTTGCTTCTTAAAAACAGTGAGCAAAATGCGTTTTTGCTCACTGAGTCATTTTGTCTCACTCAGTGAGCAAAATCGCATTTTGCTCACTTAGTGAGACAGTATGAGTGAGCAAAATCGCATTTTGCTCACTGAGTGAGACAAAATGTCATTCAAGTGACTTTTATAGTCAAATGTCATTTCAACATGCGGGGTCTAATACAAGTTCGATATACTTGGGTTCTATTATCTCTGTCCCTCTAGGTATGTTCTCACTGCTTAGGGTGAAAAATTTTGTGTACTACACGAGATAAAAGTTATTTACATCTCGTGCGCTTTTGAATCCCTTACTACGCTCAAGATTCTAAATTAGATCTATTATAGAATCTTTCGCTTGCACGGGACTCAAAATAAGCACTCGAAGAAATATCAAACTTTGATCTCTTGTTGTACAAATAACTATTGTTAAAAAAAAGGTGTAAAAAAAATCATTTGAGAAAATGCATGCTATATAGGGTACCTCGATGATGGCGGTCTGGCGCACGTTCCCGACGTGCACGGTGCACTGGAACCCGGGCGAGATGGCCGTGGAGTGCCGCAGCACGTGTATAGTGGCCTGCGAACAATATACACTCAAGTCAAGTCCAGTTGCACCATTCACAAGTGACAGACTCACTAAGGCCACTCAGCAGTCAACTATGAAATTTAGTAAAAAATATATTAAGAAAACTCTTCAATCACGACGCCGCTTTTGGAATAATTAAGACACTCGTGGCAATCACAAACATGTACGAACATGTCTGTAAAAGGTATAGATATAACAAAACAAAACTATACTCTGTATCTTTAAGTATTTAAATAAATAAATAATTTGTAAATTTTGCGGGTAGTTATAACATTTATTGGTTAAAACCGCCTTGGATCAGTCCCGGAATGGCCTGACTTAACCTACATTATTTGATCATGTAATGGGAGATTTTTGGAATGAAGAATGTTTCTAGAATAAAATCTAAATGTAAAAAAAAACATAATAAAAGTACATAAATGTGTGTAGGACATGTCCTGTGTGTAGGCCTCACCTGGAAGTACATGCAGCCCCGCGGGTCGCTCGGGTCCTCGAGCAGCACCTCGTCGCGGCACGTGCACTCCTCGTCGGACACGTACGTGTCCTGTGTGTAGGACATATTGTCCTTTGTGTAGGGCATATTGTCCTGTGTGTAGGACATGTCCTGTGTGTAGGACGCGTCCTTCGTGAGGGACAGCTCCGCGTTGGCGAGCTCTTGATAGACGTTGCGGTTTTTATGCTTCTTGTGTTTCGGCTGGTTTTGTAGGATCTCGTTGACCTGTTAATTGAGTGATAGTTATTAGTACATTGTGCAACGTGGGGGGTAAGTGAGATTTTGTAAGCCAGGTCTATAATTCCCGACAGCAGCAGGCATGCGTGTTCAGATATTTTTGAGCAACTTGGCCGCTCCGATATATGTAATGGCGACCGTACTAAATACCATATGTTTTCGTAACTCAACAATTTGTATGTTGATCACAAACAACGATCAACGGTATTTTAGATTCGACAGACTTTTATAAATAACCTTATAGAGTTAGACTAAGATAAGTCTACAACTATTTTGATAGCACACGCAGTGCAAGTGTTATTTTAATTAAACGACAAACTTCTATGAAATTATGACGTATAAATAACACTTGCACTGCGTGTGCTATCAAAATGGTTGCAGACTTATCTTGGTTTAACTCTAAGACTATCGGTTGCAACTGAAAACTTACCTTCTTACTCCTTTTACACTTCCCCGGCGGGCACCCGCCAAACGTCGGCCTCTGGCCTTGCCTCGGCTCGGGGGCCGCGAGCAGCACCATGCCGGGGCGGAGGCCGGGCGTGTGGCCCGCGAGGCCGAGCGAGGCCGACTGCCCGGCGCGCACGCGGCCGCACGGCACGCGGTTCCGGTAGATGCTCTTCACGGAGATGGGCACGAACTCCCCCGTGTCCAGGGGGCCTGAGGTACACGAAATAATAGAAATTGAATTAGAAATAATAGTTTAAAGCCCTATTATTTTATTATAAGCTCAATTTAAGAAGACGGTAATAATGTTGCCGGGTCATTAAAAAACCGGCCAAGTGCGAGTCGGACTCGCGCATGAAGGGTTCCGTCAAGTGCGCGTCGTACTCGCGCATGAAGGATTCCGTACTATTAAGCAAACACAACGTTCCGTACAACGGCAAAAAAAATCACGTTTGTTGTATGGGAACTCCACTTAAATATTTATTTTATTCTGTTTTTGGTATTTGTCGTTATAGCGGCAATAGAAATACATCATTTAGCTATCACGGTTCACGAGATACAGCCTGGTGACAGACAGACAGACAGCGGAGTCTTAGTAATAGGGTTCCGTATGGGTAAAATTCCGTTTTTAATTAGAGCTATTCGTATTCACAATGTTTCATGCATGATGATGACGTATACATTGACGTGCATACCTATGATGAGGTTGTCTCCCTCGTACAGCGTGCCGCGCGCCAGCAGCCCGCCCACGACGGGCCCCAGCGAGTCGCCGACGTGGAAGATCTCGTCAATTTGGAACTCGCACGTCTCCTGTAAGGGGAGGGTATTACAATTGGTGCCGTGACCAGGATGATCACTTACAACAATTCAATACATTTATTCAACATTTTTATTTCAACAATTGCGCGCGGGCGCAGGCGCGAGCGCACGGAGCGGACGCACGCACGTGGGTGCCATTGTAGATAAAACACGTCGTACGCGTCCGCGCCAGTTAGCAACGCTCATCCTACTTTTTGTAAACCCGCTCTGTGCAACCGCGCCAGCTAGCGGACAACCTGATGACTTACAATTTTCTTAAAACTGACTAAGGAAGATACACGTACGTGGTCTGGTGGAGGCAGTTCGGTGGCGGGCGGCTGCAGCGCGAGCAGGTAGGCGTGCAGCGCGTTCAGCCCGGCGCCCTTCACGCAGCTCACCGGGAACACCGGGATCTGCTCCGTCGTCGGCCTGCACACGTGATACATGCAATCAAATATCTTAGACATAGTCATAGAACAATTTTATTTAATATTTCGAGTACATGAAATGACAGAGTTAACAAATAGTGTAAGGATGCTTTCACAAAACGCTGTCTGTTGCGACAGCGCCACGCGCGGCTTATGGCAAGCCACCAAAATTGGTGTGGAACGGATGTACTTTTAGCTACCTGTTGCAAAACGACGAAATCGCGGAGTGAGCCACGCCTGGGTCAAAGAGTAATTAATTTAGTTAGAGAGACCAGCTCCAGAGAACAACTTACTCATCGTCATTGTCGTCCGGATGGTCGACACCGTCGATGGTGTCAAGTATCAGCCTCTGCGGGCCCACGCAGTTGCGGGCCATGTTCTCGTCAGTAATCAGGAGTGGTTTCTGTAAAGATGAGTAATAGTTATTTACGATACAAGTGCGGAAAGGAGGAAATTCGAAACGAGTGGCGATAAACTAAAACACGACCGAAGAGAGTGTTTTAAATCGTCACGAGTTGCGAATTACCTATTCGCACGTGTATCGTACAACGTTTTACTACTTTTCGTGCAATGTCAAAAGTTTAAAGGGCCATATGTACTGTAAAACGTTGTACGATACACGTGCGATTAGGTAATTCGCAGCTGCATGGCCGTCACTTGCTGACCATGCAGAACAGCGGCAGCAGCGCTATGTGCTGACCGGTGCCGCCGTCCCTGTCACACAGTAGTACCTTGTTGGCGGCGGCCAGTATGCCCTGCAGCCGCGTCAGCAGCGGCTGCACGGCCGCCAGCTCGCACTTGCTGACATCAACGCTATGTGCTGACCGGTGCCGTCCCTGTCACACAGTAGTACCTTGTTGGCGGCGGCCAGTATGCCCTGCAGCCGCGTCAGCAGCGGCTGCACGGCCGCCAGCTCGCACTTGCTGACAGCAGCGCTATGTGCTGACCGGTGCCGTCCCTGTCACACAGTAGTACCTTGTTGGCGGCGGCCAGTATGCCCTGCAGCCGCGTCAGCAGCGGCTGCACGGCCGCCAGCTCGCACTTGCTGACATCAACGCTATGTGCTGACCGGTGCCGTCCCTGTCACACAGTAGTACCTTGTTGGCGGCGGCCAGTATGCCCTGCAGCCGCGTCAGCAGCGGCTGCACGGCCGCCAGCTCGCACTTGCTGACAGCAGCGCTATGTGCTGACCGGTGCCGTCCCTGTCACACAGTAGTACCTTGTTGGCGGCGGCCAGTATGCCCTGTAGGCGCGTCAGCAGCGGCTGCACCGCCGCCAGCTCGCACTTGCTGACAGCAGCGCTATGTGCTGACCGGTGCCGTCCCTGTCACACAGTAGTACCTTGTGCGGCCAGTATGCCCTGCAGCCGCGTCAGCAGCGGCTGCACGGCCGCCAGCTCGCACTTGCTGACAGCAGCGCTATGTGCTGACCGGTGCCGTCCCTGTCACACAGCAGTACCTTGTTGGCGGCGGCCAGTATGCCCTGCAATCGCGTCAGCAGCGGCTGCACGGCCGCCAGCTCGCACTTGCTGACAGCAACGCTATGTGCTGACCGGTGCCGTCCCTGTCACACAGTAGTACCTTGTTGGCGGCGGCCAGTATGCCCTGCAGCCGCGTCAGCAGCGGCTGCACGGCCGCCAGCTCGCACTTGCTGACAGCAGCGCTATGTGCTGACCGGTGCCGTCCCTGTCACACAGCAGTACCTTGTTGGCGGCGGCCAGTATGCCCTGCAGCCGCGTCAGCAGCGGCTGCACGGCCGCCAGCTCGCACTTGCTGACAGCAGCGCTATGTGCTGACCGGTGCCGTCCCTGTCACACAGCAGTACCTTGTTGGCGGCGGCCAGTATGCCCTGCAGCCGCGTCAGCAGCGGCTGCACGGCCGCCAGCTCGCACTTGCTGACAGCAACGCTATGTGCTGACCGGTGCCGTCCCTGTCACACAGTAGTACCTTGTTGGCGGCGGCCAGTATGCCCTGCAGCCGCGTCAGCAGCGGCTGCACGGCCGCCAGCTCGCACTTGCTGACCACGCAGAAGAACGGCAGCGCGAGCGCCAGCAGCAGCCCTATGTGCTCCTCGGTGATGCGGGTGATGCCGGCCGTCGCTGAGATCTGACAAAAATGTAATATAAAAATACGTAAGTCTAGCCACCATACTTATTATTATTCAAGTGTTTTTCAATAAAAAAAGGCAAGATGCTAAAAAAACTATCGTTTTTCTTTGTTTTCCTCAGTATTCCAGGGAATACCGGTGTAATACCTGCACGGGCCGAAGCCAAGTGCATTTCATATTAATCAACCCGTGAATTTTAGCCATCTTCGGCTCAGTTGTAGCTTGTGTGGTTGAGTAATTAATTATTGTCTGTCTTTTACAAAATCTCAGGCCCGTCGGGTCCCGGACATTTGGGAGGCGTGCGTGGGCCGAAGTCAACACGTGGAGGCCTTGTAATTATTATTATACTCACGACAAGCATGGCGTAGTGCGGGCAGTACCCGGTCAGGCCGTGTAGCGTGGTGCGCTGGTACTTGCTGTGTCCGGCGAGGTCGAGGAACGAGACCAGCTTGGCGCTCCGCTCGCCTATCCTTTCTGCGGTCATCAGTTCCGAGCAGCCGTAGTTTACCACGTTACCCTATAATAATAGTTTATGTCACTGTGCATAATGAAAGCTCTCGTGTGATTCTATTATGAAACTCACTGCGTTCGTTTCATAAACCCACACTCGTGTTTTAATGCCAAATTTAATGGTGTGGTAATGTTTATGGTGGTCACAATGTGTTGCTCTTGAACGCATAATGGAGAGTTTATGATATATGGGTAGATAAAATAATAAATACATCACTACATCATCACATTACATTATTATACATCATTAGTAGCATGTCAAAACATTATTTAAGGTGCACTGGCGTAACTTCTCTAACTGTAAGTCCCGTCGTCGAGTTCGTATATTAAGTCGAGGCAAGCAACCCTCCCATCGAGTTATATATGAGATGTGTTCACCCGAGCATGGAACCCGAGTATCTAATGACTCAGTGAGTCCCGTCGTCGAGTTCGTATAGTAAGTCGAGGCAGGCAACCCTCCCACCGAATTAAATATCAGGTGTGTTCACCTGAGCATCCAACTTGAGTATCTCGTGACTCAGTGAACGAGTACGTTTAGCGAGACGAGGCAGGCAACCCTTCCTCCGAGTTATATATTAGATGTGTTCACCTGAGCATCGAATCCGAGTATCTCGTGGCTCAATGACGAAGTGCGGCCACTTTTCACTTCGTGCAGATGGCGGAACATGTTGAGACGGGCGCTCCCCCGCCCGTTGTCGAGTTCACCTGGTAACACAGAAATCATTTCAGGACTGTAAGCTATTTTTAGGGTTCCGTACCTCAAAAGGAAAAAACGGAACCCTTATAGGATCACTCGTGCGTCTGTCCCCCCCCCCCCTTATCTCTGAAACTACTGGGCCTAAAATTTTGAAAAAAATACACATATAGTACTATACCTGATGACAGATACCGTGATAGTTAGACAGTTGAAATTTTCACAGATGATGTATATGGGATCCTATCTCATCGCATAATAATTGATTGTCATAATGGAATGTTACGCATAAATCTCTTTTCGCATATTTTTTCTCCAGCTGAAACAGAAAGTATTTTCGAAAATATTTTGCATAGGTTGTGTAGAATAGGGTAGGTTAGGTTAGGTTTGTGTTATAATTTTTCAGAAATGTTAATATAGTGCGTCAAGCAAATCTTGTCAGTAGCAATGTAAAGCAAACTAAAGAAGGGCAACACTCAAAGAGTAGTATTGCGCTAAGAAAAGCAGCAATGTACAATGTACATCGAACCAAAACTTTTTTTTCCGCTGAGCGCGCCTTGTCACGTACGTCAATTCAAATTGTCACTCGCGGATTCTCTATTGAAAATGTTTGAAATTGTTATTAATACGTATGGACGGACAATTTAAAAGCGGTGTGTGATGTTGATAAAAATGAATAACTAATTTGAAGATTTCAAAATAAAATTGTAAGTGGACTATGCCGTTAAACAAGAATGTATGAATAAAATCATTGCTTCAGCAGGTAGATGTCATACTGGATTTTCATATTTTATTAGATTTCTCAGTTGGCACTGTAGGCATTGTAGGCACCTTAGCTTTAATTAAGCACAGACTTATTTAATATATTGGTATTTAATGGTGACACAGCAGAAATATCTCTTGAAATAGAATCGATTCAGAATGTAAACATTGTAAACCATTTGTAAACAAACAAGATGATGGCTGTCATTCGCGATCCACGTTCCACAGATAAAACACAGATGACACGCGATTTTCGAATTATTCGAACACAGTGTTGCTAACCCGCGATTTTTCAAATTTGCCGCCGTTTGCTACTGACAAGATTTGCTTGACCCAGTATATTTCCAGCACAATAACAATTATGCGAAATGAGTTTTATGCGTAACATTACATTAGGACAATTAATTATTATGCGACCCAATATGGACCTGATGTATATCTGTATATTTAAGTGGGTGCTCCCATACAACAAACGTGATTTTTTTGCTTTGTGCGCGAGTTTGACTTGCACTTGACCAGTTTTTAGAACTGGGATATAAAACCACAATATAGCCATATGGTATATAGTCCTCCTCATCGTTTTCGATGACGGCGACCCTAAATAAATATCATGGACGTTGTCTGGCGTCTCTTATGTGGCTGGCCAGGCCGAACTTGCCGGCGTATTATGGATCACTTTATCCATCTCTATCCACGTGATAAAACAACTGTCACTGTTTAACGACGTGGGATAGAAAGTGACAAACACCGTTTTATCACGCTGTCACGTAGACAAGAACGGCCATCATATCCGTATTGGTCTTAAATATTCTATTGCACGTGTGACAATAAAGTTGGCCAGCATCGTTGAGCGTGTACACGTAGGAGGGCTTAGGTCTCTCTTTCCGTAATTGGCGTTTTGTGTCTAAGCTTGTAAGGCGGTTATCCTCGAACATTTTGACACCGTTATGGATGGTAGAACGCCAAGATGACCTTCTTCCAGCAAGCTCCTCCCAATGCTCAGATGCCGTTGCCGTCAGATATAGTAACAGTCCAACTGAACTATAGGAGCATTTCACGGGCTGCCGTACAAACGCATTTTATTTCCTGTGTTTCGACTTTTTTTTGGGCATTTAAAGCATGCGATTATTGTTCTCTGCATATTTTTGACCATTTGTCATAGAAAAGGAACCTCTTATACCTTCAAAACTTCAGAAAATACGCGTTTGTACGGGACAAACGGAAGACAATTTCATGGAATGCTCCTATAGTCATACCTTGAGTGAGGACTCCTATTAGCGTAGACTTGCCGGCCTCGTTGGCGCCCATCACCGCCACTCTCAGCTCCACACTCTGTTGTGTATCCGCCAACTGAAAATATTTAAAAATATTAAAACCTATTAGAGTTAGACTTAGAAAAATCTGCAGCAATTTTGATAGCTTACGTAGTGCATACCATAGAGTATAGAGTCTATGGTTTACTAGAGGCGTTAGTGCAGCATTCTGGCGGCAGAACATTGCAGTAATATCCCCTATTGGTGTAGGCCACATGTACCTGTAGCGACGCGACGAAATCGCGGAGTGAGCTACGCCTGGTACACTGATCTCACCTTCCTGATGTACACCTCGGCGACGGCCCGGTGCTGCCGCACCCGGCGGGCGGTCACGTGGTGCAGGGTGGCCCCTAGGGCGGCGGCCATGCGGCGCAGCGTGTGCAGGGAGCCGCGCAGGTTGCGCGCGCGCAGCCCCCGCAGCGCGCCGCAGTCGCGCACGCCCACCAGGTACACCGCCGCGCCGCCGCCCGAACGGAGGCGCCACTTTAGCTATACGCGAAATCATGTTTCAGATGGGGTGTAATGAACAAACTTCATAAATAAACGTATCGACTTCTAACTCAACTATAATATTCATATCGAAACGGTTTAGTCAACTATAATGAAAATGACCAATCACAACTCAAGCTTTTCAATCTTGTACCTCACTTAGGCAACTCAGCAAGCTTTGTTGCCTAAACACAGTACTCGACTGAAAAACTCTCTATTATATCACGATTGTATAAAATACTAATTTTCGACTGCAATTCTTGAATGAAGATGTCGTATACCAAACCGCAATTGGGTACTTTTAATGTATCGGCTCCTAACTCAACTATAATATTCATATCGATACAGTTTAGTCGACTATAATGAAATTGACCAATCACAGCTCGCCGCGGTCAAGAGCACGAAACAACACCATAGCTCAAATTAATTATTTATTTTAGGTTCTATAGTAGAAACAATCGCTTCATAAGTCAGAAACGCGCATGTGACACCCTTAATATAGCAACATCCATAAACTACGAAAACCACTTAGCGTTGCATGTTAGTCTCCATAGGCTACGGTGGCCACAATCGGGAAAGCAATCGTCTAAAAATTGAATGTAGCGCGGAGCAAGTACCAGGGCCTCATGAGTTGCGAGAAGGTGTCGTTGACCAACGCGGCGGCCGGGGCGAGGACGCGGACCAGTATGAAGGTATCGCGGCTGCTCGCGTATCTTAGCTGTATACTTTTGGTTTGTTTACTTGTATGATTCTACTATAATTCGTTTTTTTTTGCATTAGAAAGAACTTGCAAGAAGATAAGCGATCTTTACATGTCTTGTAATTGAAAAACGCTTTTTAAAATCCAAAAACTATTACTTATGAAAGCAGAAGAATATAAATTATCGTATTAGATTCATAATTGTTACATATTTGCCTTAACTTATTTTTAAAATGTGTTTTTTAATTAAAAGACACATCAAGGTTGCTTAACTTCTTTCTAATGCTAAAAAAAAAAGAACTATAGTTTAAAGTATTATTTTTGTTGACTCTTAGAAAAAGTATTGTATACAATAGAGATATAATCAAGCTCTTCAATCTCGTACCGATAAGGCCACGAAGCTTGCTGAGCCTTAACACGGTACTCGACTGAAATGCTCTTCATTATATCACGATTGTACAATATACTATTATACAATCGTGATATAATAGAAAGATTTTCAGACGAGTACCGTGTATAAAACTGCTGAGTGACCTAAATGAGGCACAATATTAAAAATGGTGCCTTGGGGATTGGCGAGCTCTACAAAGTCAGGCCTAGGGCTCCGTACCTGCGTGACTAAGTGCTGGAAGCGCCGCTCGCAGGGCGCCACCAGCTGCAGCTTGTACTCCACGTTCCCGAAGCGGGGCTCCGGGGGCAGGCTGCCGTGCGCCTCGCTCCCGCTGTCCTCGGACTCCGAGTTACTATGGAACACAATTAATGTAATTTCATTTAAAGCAGAGACGCTAGAGTTAGGCCAAGAAAAGTCTGCAGAGATTTTTGTCAGTACACGTAGTGCCAGTGTTATTTATACGTCATAATTTCATAGAAGTTTGACGTTTAAAATAACACCTGCACTGCGTGTGCTGTCAAATCTCTGCAGACTTTTCTTGGTCTAACTCTACATATGTTCTCTTCTTAGTCGTGCACTCTTGACAGAGTGGTCGTGGTCATGTCACGGTCGATTTCTGCGCCACCGCAGCTCTTGTGGCTGCAGCCATGTGGCTCTGTTTTTGGTGGGAGCAATCGTTGACTGAATTTCCTGTGATGAACTTAACCCTTTACCAGGCTGACATTTCATAAATGACAATCGAATATCAGTCTTACTCATCGAAAATAGAACGCATGTTTGAAGTGGCGCATGTGGGAAATATATATCCCTTAGCCTGGTAAAGGGTTAATGAGGTCTGTCCATCGTGTTGGGGAGCGGCCACGAGATCTTTTGCCTTCGACTCTCCCTTGCATCACCAAGCGTTCCATGGAGTCCTCGTTACGAGTGATGTGTCCAAAGAATTTGAGAATTCGCATTTGCACAGTCGACGACAATCTCGCTTTGATATTAAGTTCTTTCAGAATCGAAGCGTTGGTGCGGTGTGCAGTCCATGGGATACGTATTATTAATATATTGACTCACGTGTCGTCGTCGAGGCTCTCGTCGAAGTCGTCGGAGCTGTACCACGGCTCGTTGTGGAGGTCCTCCGCGTTGAACTCGCCCGCGAGGTACGTGTCGTCCTTCAGGATCACCTGGTCACAAACAGATAATACTGGTTTATGTGACTGCTACATTATGAAAATCGCTTTAAGCTCGTTTCATAACGCACTCGTATTTTAATGCTTAACACTTTCGCAACCGGGCAAAAAACGGCGCACTACCCCAGAAACCGGTCGTCTATATCTGCGTACAAAACAACACGCTGGGCGGGTTGTCCGGCATCTGAGCAAACATTACGAGTGCCTACTAGGCGGGTTCTCGGTAGTCAAAGTGTTAATTATGTACAGTAACTTTAATTTCGATACTGGAATTCGACGTTACACACTACGCCTACCTTCTCCCAGCCCATACCTACGTACTTTTTAGTATTTGTTATTATAGCGTCAACAGAAATACATCATCTGTGAAAATTTCAACTGGACAGTACAACGTTTCATGAGATACAGCCTGGTTACAGACAGCCGGACAGTGGAGTCTTAGTAATAGGGTCCTTTTTATCCATTGGGTGCGTATGTATTATGTATTTCGCTGGCTCAGCGACCCGAAGTGGATCTTGGCCTCCGACACTAGATTTCGCCATTCGTTCCTGTCCTGTCACGCTATTCGATCTGACGCTTGGATGCCACACAGGTCTTTCTGGACCTCATCGGTCCAGCAGTCTTCCGACCGGACGTCTCCCAGTTGGTCGCCCCAACCAACCCTTTGGCACAGAATACATAATAGTACTACCGTACAGAAAGGACACTTCCTACAAAACCGAAGTTTGACAGCGTATCAGGGTTGAATCATGCTATCCCATTCTAATGTCACTATCCCTTTCGGCTATTTAGGGTTGTCAAAATTCAAGTGATTATCTTATCTGTGGTCGTGCACGCAAAAGGAAGTCAAGTAGTGCCAACCCTAATAATTGCTCGGAGCAATGCTGATGAGCCGAACGGAGCCGAGATCGAGCGAAGTCAGGAATGTCAACCCACTCCCTTTTGGGTTGATCTGGGGCGACCGTTTGGGTACGGAACCCTAAAAAACGCGTACCTTCTCCAGCTTGTCAATGACGCCGTGCACGCCGCCGCCGTAGTCGCGCAGGTCGTTGACCTTGTCGGCGTCGCTCGCGGGCGGCGTGGACGTCGTGCTATTCCACGACAACTCCTCTTTGGCTGGCGACACCTGGCAATAAAGGGAGTCAATAGTTCTTGTACAAAAAAATGTACCCACCCATAGAAAATGTACCAGCCAAAATGTATGAAACAGTCAAATCTTTTTTTTCGCGATTTCGGGCTTGGTTCCTTAGTAAAAGTTGCTCAGTATAATCCCAAAACCTCCCTGGCAACGGGAATGCACTTAGTTTTTGGTCACGCGTGTATATTAGATGGTCAAGCAGATATTTTCAGTAGAAAAAGGCGCGAAATTTAATAAATGTAGGCGCGAAGGGATATCGTCTCATAGAAAATTTGAATTTCGCGCCTTTTCTACTGACAAGATTTGCTTGACCATCTATATATGTATACACGGTGGCCAAAAACTAAGTGCATTCCCGTTGCCAGGGAGGTTTTGGGATTATACTGAGCAACTTTTACTATGGAACCAAGTCCTAAATCGCGAAAAAAAATTTGACTGTTTCATACATTTTGGCTGGTACATTTTCTATGGGAGGGTACATTTTTTTGTAAAAAAAATATATAGCGCGTGGCGGTGACGATTTCCATACAAATGGAACTAGGCCCAAGTCAAAGATTAAAAATGTTTACAAAAACACTGAATTTGGCATTTTGAAAGTATAAATATAATGTTTTAATGATTTTCGATGCGTTTTTGCCCTTTTATCTATTATTTATTCTGTTTGGGTGCAGTATGGATGTTCACGCCAAATCAACGAGAATCCATGGCTCGTTGTAATTAAAAAGGTATAAGTAAGTCAGTCAATTCATTCGTTCATTCATTCGTTGCAATGGACATTCATACACCCCGTTGCATCGCCTCTTCTTTCGATTCCTCGTCGCGAGCGGACGCGTGCCCGGGGCGCGGGTCGGAGCTGACGGGTCAAGTCAGCTCCGCCATTTTGTCCTCAGTATAATTGTCTTACATTATGCCGCGGCGGCCCTTAGTTAACAAGTCAGTAGCTTACGTATTAAAATAAGATGTATCGCTAGAGTTAAGTTCAGTTAATATAATAGTTCAGTAAATTCAGTGCCTTTCAATAACGACGTCACGTGGTCCTAACCCTGAACGGGTTCTATCCTCATCACAGCCGCTAGGGCAGCGACTGTACGTCCCGCAGCTGGCCGGAGAGCTGGAGTCGTCAGCGGAGCGCAGCGACGGCACACTCGACGGCCGGTAGCTGGTCGTCGCAGCCACGTGTCTCCAGGTCAAGAGTATACGGAAGGCTAAGTACTAGATCATAGGAAAGATAGCTGGGGCAGCTCCTATAGTACATGTGTACTTGCGCGCCAGGGAAGCGCCAGGAACCCATGTTGGTGGCCCATGTTTAGAGTAAGAGAGACGAGAGAGAGAGAGAGTAGCTGACGCAGCTGCCCGCCTTTGTCGTCATCATTTATGGTGGCTCATCCGGGGATCTAGGATTGCCCGCCTTTGTGCCAACCATTTTAGGCGGAACCCATGAGGGGACCGGCTCTGTCCGCATCATTTTGGTTGCCCATGAGGGGACCGACCTTTTGTACGCATCATTTTGGTGGCCCATGAGGGGAATGAATCAGCACGATCAACGGAATGAATCAGCACGAAGAAGAAGAAAAAGAAGGATCAAGAAGTAAAAAGAAGGTAACATATCGTTGCGATATTTCAAGGTTAGAGACAACGCCGAGGGTCATCGACGCTCGTCTACGAAGGAGAAGCACCGGAGCGGTCGCAGGAAGAGAATTCATATTCATATTCATCATATTTATTCATATTTATCAAGATTAATCAAGATTTCAAGAAATCAACGCGGGTCGTGCGCGGTAGGCGAAGAAAACGGCGGGTTACGTAACACGGCGCACGCGTCGCGTCGGCATTTCATCGGGTCAACATAATCATCGCGTCAAAGTAGTCATCGTGTCATCATTATTTCATTTGCCGTTAAATTCAGTGCGTACGTACGGTGCTCGAGTGCGGATTTACGAGCAAAAGTGAAAAGTAGATCATAAAAAAGTGCGAAGTCAATTAGATGGGTGCCGGCCATCTTTAAAATCGGAAAGTGCGTTAGACGATGAGAGCGCTCGCAGCGCCACCTTCCGGTTAGTTCGAGTCATCGTATCCGTTCAACCGCGGACCGTTCGGTCAACCGGTCACGGGACTCGCTCATCAGCTAAAGACTTTAAGTGCTTATTTCATTCGGTCAACCATTCATTCATTCTTCATTTCATTCATTCATGTCATTGTAACTGTCAACTTCAAGTTGTAAACATCGATCTGTATTGATTGTTATTTATAATCTCATATTCATTTGAATGGATTTAAATTGTTTCAAGTTAAATTCAGAGTGAGTTGAAAGTGTGTAAACTAATCATATTCATTCATTAATAGGAAATAAATACTCGTAAGTATTTGTAACAATGTCTCAAGTTAGTTCAAGGACATATTAAAAATACGTCAAAGTCAAATTATAGGTTATCATTCGGTCGCGGAGATTGAGTTGTTGTATTTCAAGTAGATTGAGACATTGTTATTTTTTTTTTTTTTTTCTGGCTTACTCCCTGCAATTTTGCACAGGGTGAATTTGCCAATGTCGGTGTTGACTTTCACACGTGAGGAGAATGTTCGGTATAATAATTTTGCATTTTTGGGAGGATGTAGTTGGGGAAACCTAAAAACAAATAATTGTTATGAACATCACAGACAAACACATGACAAATACAACGATTAGCAAAGAAGCGGGAAGCGGATGACAGAACGTTAGTAGTGCCAACATGAAGGAAGTGGAAGAGAAGAAAACGATATACATAATATAGAAATATAGAGTATAGAATAAAACGAGTGTAGATTGACATGAATTATAAGAATTAAATTAGAAAAGACAAGACATTATTTAGAGTTTAATGTTATTTGTTTGTAAATATTTAATTAGAATAGAAGTTAGTTTAGTATCCATGTGGCAAAGTAGCGAGCTAAAGCATATAGGTCGTGGAACATTTTCGGGTAATACATCGTACAGCGAGTAGCTACATTTTGTACAAGCAAAGAAGATGTGGTCCAAGTTGCCCTCATCCAACCCACATTCACACAATGAGTTCGCACGGACACCAATCATAGCCAGAAATAACGGGGAACATACTTTGCCTAAGCGTAAACGGCAAATGGTGGATATTACCCACTTCGGAGAAGTACGGAATCGATAGAACCACGGTTTTCGAGTAATTCGAGGTTGTACACAGCCATAATGTTTACCAGTCTCCAATCTAGAAATATCCCATTGCCTCTGCCATGTATTAAACATATCAGATAGCGCACAACTCAATAGGTCAGTACTGTAAATTTCCTGTTTTAGTGAACCTATCTCAATCGCCCGTTTTGCCCATATATCAGCCATCTCATTGCCTCTAATACCACAGTGGCTTGGAACCCATCCGAGAACAATATGTAGGCCCCTCGATTCACACCTACGTAGCACAGCTTTAATTTCGAGAATCAATGGGAATTTGGCTTTAAATTTTAATTGATTGCCTACTATTGCCTGCAGGCAACTCCTACTGTCTGAGAAGATAATTGTTTTTTTAATGTTATGTGTGTCTGCATATTTGACAGCCTCAAGAATAGCAACTGCCTCACCTGTGAAAATGGACGCTTGAGGAGGACATTTAAATGGAAGAACAATATTGTACCGTGGAATCCACACCGCTGCTCCCACACATCTTGCAGGATCCACCTTAGAAGCGTCAGTAAAGCTGGTAAGTAATCTTGCCATTTATCTAAAAATTTATTAAATTTGTTGTTTGCTCCTGGATCATCTTTGAAAATTCCTATATCTAATATGACCTTTGGTGAGTATATTAGGGTCTCAAACGCCACTTCAAATAAAGGGTTAGCACCAGATTGATATAAACTGGGGTGGATATTAATTAATTTTGAAAAAGAAATTACTATTCTGGGAAAAGCTTTATATGTCCAATATCTGCTTTCAGTGACCTCCAGTGCCAGCGCCTGCAAGCGTGGAAGCAGCAAGTGGTTGTTGTAAGAGCTGGCTTTGATCAAGAACCTGTCGGCTAGGTATTGTCTGCGTAGAGACAACGGCGGTTCAACACCTTCCACCTGCATGCCATTTTTGGGAGAGGGAAGCATAGCACCTAGTATGATCCTTAAACATTTAGCCTGTATAAGATCTAATTTATCTAGGCCATCCTTATTACAGGGTTCCATTAAAAATGACCCATAGTCTATATGGCTACGTATGATGGCATTGTATAGTAGCTTCTGGCAATAAGGATGGGAGCCCCACCAGACACCTGACAATGCTCGAAGAATATTAATATTTTTCTCACATTTACCCAGTACATATTTGTGGTGTGTGGTGCCAGACATTTTATGATCTAAAATAACACCTAGAAATTTAACTGACTCTTTATTTGGAATCATCACACCACCATAACAGACATCTGCATCAGGCATGGTCCTTCTGCGACTGAAAGTCACTACACAGCTTTTTGTTGGCGATAGGGTCAAACCATGTTCATCAAGCCAATCCTTGAGGTAACCCAAAGCTGTGTTCAGACTAGCAGTGGCTTTGTCCATTGACTTTGTTGATGTGTATAGGACTAGGTCATCAGCATACTGCAAGATATTACAGAAGGATAGGACAGATTGCTCCAAGTCGTAGGTGTAGATACTGTAAAGCAGGGGGCTGAGTACAGATCCTTGCGGCAGACCATGCCACAAAGTTCGAGGTGGGTAATAGGAATTACCATTCCTAATTTTAATTGACCTACCCATGAACAATTTGGTGACAATATGTACAATCTTCGCGGGAATGCTCAGATGTAGCATTTTTGCCCTGAGCACCGGAAGAAGGACATTGTCGTAGGCCGCAGAAATATCTAGAAAACATCCCAGCAGATATTCGTTTTTTGAAAGGGTTAGTCGGATATCAGTTGTTAAAATATTTAAACTGTCCATTGTACTACGGCCCTTTCGGAAGCCAAACTGCGTATCAGCTAGAATACCCTTGTTTTCCACAAACCATTCCAATCTATTTTTAACCAGATGCTCTAATATCTTTCCCATTGTCGCGGAAAGAGCAATCGGTCGATATGAGCTAGCCTCGTCTGGGTTTTTAGATGGTTTAAGGATTGGAATAATAACTTGGGTCTTCCAGTCAACTGCGATCTCTCCCGTGTCAAAGGCATGGTTTAGAATACCGAGCAGATACTCCTGTGAAGATGAATTTAGCTTAGACAGGAAACAGTATGGTATGCCATCCTCTCCAGGTGTAGTATTTCTCAATCCACTAAGCACTAGACTGAGTTCTGAATATGAGAAAGGCATGTCCAGTGAGCTCAAGGTGCCTGACAGCGGGGGAAGTAACAAGCAGGATGCTTCAGGGACAGTTGACGGGGCAAGTCTATCTGCAAAGTCTGACAGCCAAGGAGCATCTGTGGTGGGCATAGACTCTGGTTGAAATGAACCCCTGAACCTCTTTATGTTCCGCCATACAAGTGATGGAGGGGTTCTAGGAGATAAGCTCTCGCAGAATCCCTTCCATCCTCTCTTTTTAGCCTTTGCTAGGAAGCGCTTTGTACGTGCAGAGATTTTTTTAAAAGAAATGTAGTCATCTAGATTTCCGGTATTGCTGAAAGTTTTTTCAGCGGCATCTCTTTCCTTAACGGCTGCCGTACAGTCTGCGTTCCACCACGGGGGTGAAGGGATTTTAAGTCTAGCAGGTTTCTTTTTTGGGATAAATTTATCGGCGGACTCTATTAACACATTTTTAAATTTTAAATATTTTTCATCTTGACCCATTTCGCTCGTGTCCCACTCTTTCATACTTTCCTCTACAAATAATGCATAATTGGGCCAGTCTGCTGATTGAATTTTGTGTTTTAAAAGAGGTTCAGGGGACGGAATTGGAAGAATAGAAGAAGGCTTCGTGATAATAATTGGAAAATGGTCACTGCCGAACGACTGGCGTAATACCCTCCAAGATAATAAAGAAGATAAACTAGGAGAACACACAGATAGATCGAGGACTGACTGGGGGTTCTGGCCTGGGTATACCCGATGCGTGGGAGTACCGTCATTAATAACTCCCACATTGATTTCATCGAATAAATCCAACAGGGCTGATGAAAACGCATCCGAATGGTATGACCCCCATGACATATTGTGACAATTGAAGTCCCCTAAAATCATAAGAGGAGGTGGAACCGATTTGAGAATAGACGTTAATTCATATATATCAACTACTTCAGGATGGGGAATATATATAGAGATGAAATTAATGCCCATAACCTTGGCAGCTACGGCATTAATCCCATCCGAATGAGGGGGGATAGAAATTTGGGCGAAAGGGTAACCGCGTTTGATGAACAACGCACATCCGGCGCGTCCATCGCTACGGTCTTCCCGAAGACATGAGAAGCCCGGCACTCTGAAAAAAGAGCCGGGGCGTAACCATGTCTCCGAAATGGCCGCAACAGTCACAGCATGATCGTTGATGAGCTGAATAAGGTCAGGTTTCTTTGGTATAATGCTTCGACTATTCCACTGAAGAAATGTGACCGGGGGGGCCATTATGGAACGTAAGTCTTTCCGCGAGTGTGATCATTAAGGGTGCAACGTCGTCTGGTAGGCAATCGCTCCACTTAGCGATTATGTTTGTCAAGAATTTTAGACAGAGCTCCATTAGGTCATCATTGGGAGTGATTCTATTGTAAGCAGAAGAATCTTTCAGAGCTTGGCCATTGGGCAGTTGAGGTGGGGGAGTTCGGACAATATTGTTGTGAGCTACTCTATCATAACCGGGGGAGAGAGAGACCCTCGTCCGGGGCGCTCGATATACGGTCTTACGATATGAAGTGGTGGACGGAGGGGTTGGCATGAAAGTATCAGGGTGGCATGGGGACTGGGAGGATCGTGAAGAGTCTGTAACCGGCTCAAACATGACTCTTGCTACATCTGAATATGGCCTGCGAACCGCTGAGAACTGTGCTGCTGCTTCTGCGTATGAGATATTCTGTTCAGACATGGCAAGTTTAATGGCCTTTTGCCGACCATATTCATTGCATACTTTTTCTGTAGCAAAGTGTCTGCCGGAACAAAATATACATGTCACATGTTCTGGAGCTACATTGCATCCATCACCGGGGTGTTTTTGTGCACACTTATAGCATCTGGCATCAGACCGGCACTGTGTTTGAATATGTCCGAACCTAAGGCACTTCCTACATTGAATAATTGGCAGTTGATACACTTCTACAACTAGTGAGGTGTAGTATGCGAAGATTTTTGATGGTAAAGATTGCCCTTCAAAAGTAACCACCACCGACTGGGTTGGTACCCAGGATGAGGAGCCATCATCTTTTGTCACCCTTCGTTGCAGTCGTCGAGCCTTAAGGATTTTTCCTTTACCTTCTTTGAGGTTTGTGCCGTTGACTAATCCATCCTCCATCCTCCATCGACCAATCCGAAGGAACTCCTCGCACAACTCCCATACGCGACACATGGTATGAAGGAATATCAGCTATAAACTTATGTTTGTCTAGTAGCGGGTGTTTTAAGAAACTGTTTGCATCAGCTGCTGTGGAGAAGGTTACTGCTACTCTGTTGCGACCTACTGATTTAATACCACCTTCTTTCTGGATATTATGAACATTTGCTTGAGTAAGCAAAAGGCCTACATTGATGGGTTTTAGAGAAGCATTGGAAGATGGTGCAGACTCTCTAGAGACATGAACGATAAATGGTCCATCATCTTCGGCATTGTACTCTCGGTATTTGCTGTCTAGACTGGGGTGTTTGTATAAATGTGGGTTGAACTCGTCTGAATTATTTTTGTTTAAATGAACTGTATTAATTTGACTTGTCTCGGCTGGATCATTTTTGTTTAACTCAACCACACTACTGTTGTTAGACTCCACTGTATTAATTGTATTACCCGATTGATTGCCGGCCTCTGACGGGTCGATTACAATTTTTTTAGGAGAAGGCTCCAGCTTGGTCGGTGACAAATCCAAGTTACGTTTACGTGAGACTGTCTCCCAGTTCATGTTATTATCATCAGCCTCGTCTGGAGGCTTCTCCTTCTCGTTACCCTCCATCTAAACGCCTATAGGATTAACCTACAGTATTATATTTAAATATACCACCACCTGATTAGTAAACAAGGAAAGTTGTTTTATTTAAGGAAATATAACCTAAAAACGAACCACTCACTCAACGCGCTACTCCTCCGTATTTCCATTGTTATTATTGTAAACAAAGGAATGCAGCTGTGTTCAAGGAATGCACGCGTCATCAAACTCGGGTGAGTTAGACTTGTTTACGATTATCAGTGTTATGTTTCAATTGGAGTTTTATAGGATTGGTTTTCCTGTTATTTTATTCTTACGCCGTAGGTAGATTTACGGGTCGACGGGGTTATTCTCAGAATGGTGGTCAATTGTTGTTTACGTTTAGCTTGTTCAATTTATAGGTTAGTTAGTACCTAGGTATATTCACATCACGCGGTTAATCAACGATCATTGTTAGATATTTATATTGTTCTGTCTATTGTAGTTAGTAGTTGTCAGATTCGTCATTCATAGGAAAGTAAGTGAGTAAATTGGTAGATTTACGTTTAGTTTTAAATCATAGTAAGTAGGAACTTATATTCAGATTTCAATTTAATTGTTGACTGAGGGTCAAGGTTTGCAATATAACGGGAATCAATTCAAGAGCTGGAGAAGTATAACAGCTGTCATTGAGTTGTCAAAACTTATTAGTTTTAATAATGTTTCAGAGATTGCGTGTCAGAATAAGGATGTTGTTCAAGGAACAACGCAGCAGCCACTTGGAGCAATGCGGCAGTCACTTGGAGTGTTGCCTGTTGCCGACCAGGAGTTGCTGGCCGAGCAGTGGAGTGAAGCAGGATGTGCCACCTGCGGTGAATGGGGGAGCAGATATCTGTGCAGCTGGTCAGGCGCGGAGGCCGACGCCATCAGCGAGGGTCCTGGCAGTGGACCAGGAACCGAGTATCAGGTGAATCTGTTACCGTATTATGCTCATGCTGCTCGAGTGATAGCAGCGTTCAGTAGTGTGTCCGAGATTGTCGGACCACTGGTGTTCTCGAAGCGGAGGACCTGGTCAAGGAACGCAGGTGCTTGTTTCTGGTGCCTATGCAGTCATTGTGCACTGGATTGTATGGAGCGCGACTGGTGCGCTTATTGTCAGTTGTTGGCGCATAGCTCATTGCTGTACGACGGGAGCAGAGGTCACGGTCACGCCACGCCACGTCAAGTACATCAATAAGTCAAACCAGGGAAAGCGGTCACTCAATTCAAATAGGTAATCATTATCAGGCTCTAGTTCCGGAGGAGGAAACTTAGAGGACGAGAAGAGCGAGGCCTTCTCACAAGTCAAATCAGTAGGTCAGCTGATCGGCTAGTTATATAACGCGACCTGGGGTAGGTACGCACGCGCAAGGAGCGCTATCAAATGTTTCATTCGTTATATCTATGGGATAGATAGTCAATGGTCAATGTGTGAAGCACACTTGAATAGTCAATTATGTTCAATTTCATAATTATGTATTCATCATTAGCGTAGTAGCTATCTGTATGAGTTAGCAAGGAAATACCTTGTAGCAATATCAAGCTTGAGGATTTGATTGGATTGTCATAAGACTCAGGATGTGGACATCCATATGGGAAAATATGTGTTCAATTATATTTCACTGTTTCAAGGATACTCACTGACATTCCAGGTGTTGAGAACGACAGCACCTGCTTCGGCCAAGTCTGATGGAAGTCATGCAGACTCGTCCATCATCATCATCAGCGCAGCAGGAGAACTTCAGTCAAGGACAGCAGTCTCCATGCGGCCTGACTCGAGGGAGTCTTGGAAGTTGGAAGGTGGAACCGTCCGTAGGACAGACGGAGCACCCAGCGGACCACGAAAGAGAAAGGTCGTATACTTTCATTACTAAAGGCTTGCCTAGAGGCAAAGATACGGACAGCTGCCGCTGCTGGCAGACAGACCCAGCTTGGCGAACCCAAAGCACTCGCCATGCTCTATATTCATTCAGAGGAAGCAGAGCTTGCCTAGAACCCAGTTTTGACGCAAAACAGGAAGAGTTCATGTGAGAGATGAACTACTGAAATGTATGTACGTTGTGGTCAGATTATGTCAGTCATCATCGAATGTCAAGGATGTCAGAAATGGATATTTGCAACGTATGTTGCTGCCGCTAAGTCAAGCAATGGAAGTATATTCGATTGCCGAGGGAGCGACGAATATGTACTCCGTTCTACATTCACTAGCGACGGAATCGTGAGGACACGAACCATTGGATCATATGTTCACGAATACCTACAAGGAAGTTGTAAGGTTTTGGGACATATTGCATTCGCGTCGGAGGACGGCTGCGGAAATGCAATCAGCTGTTGGTACAGCAGGTTCATTGAACTCAGTAGGTCACGGCTCAAATAGGGTCGTCATGTTTCAAATGGGACCTTGCCCATTTATATTAATATTTCAGCATAATCATTTTGGATTCGTCGATGCGACGTCAGATTTATCGTGTAGGTAGTCTGCGATTGTATGTCATATTTCAGATTCAATGCTACAGTTCAAACCCGCTAATGGCAGATTTGACCTTCTACTAGTTTAGAGTAGTCGTATCAATATGCTCACTCAGTCAAAGCTTAAAATTGTATTTTTCATGTGTTTAGATACCGGGAAAGTACATCTCAGGCTGCTGAGCTTTGAGGTTGTCACTGTGGTGTTCACACGGTTTGTCATTCGACGAGGGTGCCCACCCTTCGTCGCATCAATTCAGGTACAAGGTTCAATTTAGTTTATTCATTCATTATTCTTCATAATTACTTTCAATGTCAGAATGTCCTTGTAAGGACACTAGAATGTTCGTCACGTTTTCAACTCAACTCACATTCCAAACTATTTTCAACTGATTCTGTAATCAATTATAATTGCTTCAATTATTTCAATGTTAACATAAAGGTGTGTTCATATGACTTATGTTAATTTTCAATGTGTGTTCATGAACTATGAACTGTCACCCCTTCCTAAGCATAGAAGCTATGTTAATTAGAGATTCAAGGGTGCAAGAATGTCTTGTCAAATTAGTCAATTTGGAATTCAGAGCGGTAAGACTAAACCGACTCATTTTCAACTTGTATGTATTAGCTATAAAGTATAGTAACTTGTAAGGAATAGTTCATAAGTCATCTTTGGTTTCATTGCTCATGTTTATTTAATATTTAAGTATGTTCTTCATTCAATGGTAGATCAATTTCGTTATTCAATTGTTTGTAATCATTACTAGGTACTGATTGCTCTATCATGTGTCAACTTGGTCACTTTATATTATGTCATTTGTTTATGTGATCATCATCATTGTATTATCAACAAGTTAGGGTAACTTTTGATAAATGCTCATGTAATCGCTCAACTTTCGGGGCCGCCCCGCAGGAATGTTCACGCCAAATCAACGAGAATCCATGGCTCGTTGTAATTAAAAAGGTATAAGTAAGTCAGTCAATTCATTCGTTCATTCATTCGTTGCAATGGACATTCATACACCCCGTTGCATCGCCTCTTCTTTCGATTCCTCGTCGCGAGCGGACGCGTGCCCGGGGCGCGGGTCGGAGCTGACGGGTCAAGTCAGCTCCGCCATTTTGTCCTCAGTATAATTGTCTTACATTATGCCGCGGCGGCCCTTAGTTAACAAGTCAGTAGCTTACGTATTAAAATAAGATGTATCGCTAGAGTTAAGTTCAGTTAATATAATAGTTCAGTAAATTCAGTGCCTTTCAATAACGACGTCACGTGGTCCTAACCCTGAACGGGTTCTATCCTCATCACAGCCGCTAGGGCAGCGACTGTACGTCCCGCAGCTGGCCGGAGAGCTGGAGTCGTCAGCGGAGCGCAGCGACGGCACACTCGACGGCCGGTAGCTGGTCGTCGCAGCCACGTGTCTCCAGGTCAAGAGTATACGGAAGGCTAAGTACTAGATCATAGGAAAGATAGCTGGGGCAGCTCCTATAGTACATGTGTACTTGCGCGCCAGGGAAGCGCCAGGAACCCATGTTGGTGGCCCATGTTTAGAGTAAGAGAGACGAGAGAGAGAGAGAGTAGCTGACGCAGCTGCCCGCCTTTGTCGTCATCATTTATGGTGGCTCATCCGGGGATCTAGGATTGCCCGCCTTTGTGCCAACCATTTTAGGCGGAACCCATGAGGGGACCGGCTCTGTCCGCATCATTTTGGTTGCCCATGAGGGGACCGACCTTTTGTACGCATCAATGGACTTGCAGATATATGACGTTGTTATATAGGAGAACTTATTACGATGAAACAGGAGCTGAGTTTTATAATTTAAGGTAAATATACCCGTCTCGCTAACGGAAGTGGCTCCTAAAACTAGTGCGATAAGGACAAGGCGAAAAAAATCTCAAAAATCGAGGTTTCGTACTCGACTGTTTCCTCCTCCAAAACTTAATCAATCCTAACCAAACTTGGAAATCTAAATGATTATGAAATTATGTGTGTCGGACCGTTTTGCTTTTTTGGCTAATTGATATCAGTTTTGAATAAATACTACGCCTCTCATTGCGGCATAGTCTAGGCCATTTTGGCCATTTATGAAGGGCTCTAGCGCCTTAAAAAACAAAAATATCAAAAAAAGTAAAACGGTCCGACACAGATATTGACAATATTAATCTGTGTTGAAAAAATCATTGCTCTAGCTTCAAAACCCACGGAGGAAACACGTTTTTCTCTCATACAAACGTGTACGTTTGTATGGAGAAATGGCCACTCCGGTTGGCTCTTAAGTAGGTATGTTGACGTACCTTTTTCCGTCTGCGATTCTTGCGGCCCGAGTTGCGTCTCTTCGGCTTCTTCTCGTCCGCTTTGGGGTCTGTAACGATACAAACGTTCCGCATTTATAGTTCGTTTTTTAGCATTAGAAATAAGGTAAACAATCTTGATGTGTCTTTTAATTGAAAAACACATTTTAAAAATATATTACGGCAAATACGAGTATGTAACGATTATGAATCTAATACGATCATTTATATTCTTCTGCTTTCATAGTTTTTAATTTTTAAAAAGCGTTTTTCAATGACAAGACATGTCAAGATCGCTTACCTTCTTGCAAGTTCTTTCTAATGCTAAAAAAAACGAACTATAGTGAAACCCGCGTTTTGGGAAATACCTTCCTTTTTGAGCTGAATTGAAACGACTGCTAGTGTTGGTAGGAACTCTAGTCTTTTGAATCTAAAGAACTCGACAAATTTTTTACGGAACCGCGCTAAAAAGCTTCGGAGACCCGAGGAAATGAATCGTTGGTCGAAATTGAAAAAAAAAACGGCGCCATCTTGAATACCTATATTTTTGTCCTGAATTACATCCATGAGTTCCGATTTTTTTTTACAGCGTCTCATTCTTGCCCTGTCTCCTCAACACTCACCTTCCTTCTTGAGCTCGATGTAGCTCTCGAAGTAGCTGCCCTCCTTCGTGAGGAGCTCCGCGCTCAGCTCGGGCTCGCAGAGGAATGAGGACTCCTCGGGCAGCGTCTCATTGTTGCCCTGTCTCCTCAACACTCACCTTCCTTCTTGAGCTCGATGTAGCTCTCGAAGTAGCTGCCCTCCTTCATGAGGAGCTCGGCGCTCAGTTCGGGCTCACAGAGGAATGAGGACTCCTCGGGCAGCGTCTCATTCTTGACCTGTCTCCTCAACACTCACCTTCCTTCTTGAGCTCGATGTAGCTCTCGAAGTAGCTGCCCTCCTTCATGAGGAGCTCCGCGCTCAGCTCGGGCTCGCAGAGGAATGAGGACTCCTCGGGCAGCGTCTCATTCTTGCCCTGTCTCCTGAACACTCACCTTCCTTCTTGAGCTCGATGTAGCTCTCGAAGTAGCTGCCCTCCTTCATGAGGAGCTCGGCGCTCAGCTCGGGCTCGCAGAGGAATGAGGACTCCTCGGGCAGCGTCTCATTCTTGCCCTTTCTCCTCAACACTCACCTTCCTTCTTGAGCTCGATGTAGCTCTCGAAGTAGCTGCCCTCCTTCATGAGGAGCTCCGCGCTCAGCTCGGGCTCGCAGAGGAATGAGGACTCCTCGGGCAGCGTCTCATCCTTGCCCTGTCTCCTCAACACTCACCTTCCTTCTTGAGCTCGATGTAGCTCTCGAAGTAGCTGCCCTCCTTCATGAGGAGCTCCGCGCTCAGCTCGGGCTCGCAGAGGAATGAGGACTCCTCGGGCAGCGTCTCATTCTTGCCCTGTCTCCTCAACACTCACCTTCCTTCTTGAGCTCGATGTAGCTCTCGAAGTAGCTGCCCTCCTTCATGAGGAGCTCCGCGCTCAGCTCGGGCTCGCAGAGGAATGAGGACTCCTCGGGCAGCGTCTCATCCTTGCCCTGTCTCCTCAACACTCACCTTCCTTCTTGAGCTCGATGTAGCTCTCGAAGTAGCTGCCCTCCTTCATGAGGAGCTCCGCGCTCAGCTCGGGCTCGCAGAGGAATGAGGACTCCTCGGGCAGCGTCTCATTCTTGCCCTGTCTCCTCAACACTCACCTTCCTTCTTGAGCTCGATGTAGCTCTCGAAGTAGCTGCCCCCCTTCATGAGGAGCTCCGCGCTCAGCTCGGGCTCGCAGAGGAATGAGGACTCCTCGGGCAGCGTCTCATTCTTGCCCTGTCTCCTCAACACTCACCTTCCTTCTTGAGCTCGATGTAGCTCTCGAAGTAGCTGCCCTCCTTCATGAGGAGCTCCGCGCTCAGCTCGGGCTCGCAGAGGAATGAGGACTCCTCGGGCAGCGTCTCATCCTTGCCCTGTCTCCTCAACACTCACCTTCCTTCTTGAGCTCGATGTAGCTCTCGAAGTAGCTGCCCTCCTTCATGAGGAGCTCGGCGCTCAGCTCGGGCTCGCAGAGGAATGAGGACTCCTCGGGCAGCGTCTCATTCTTGCCCTGTCTCCTCAACACTCGCCTTCCTTCTTGAGCTCGATGTAGCTCTCGAAGTAGCTGCCCTCCTTCATGAGGAGCTCCGCGCTCAGCTCGGGCTCGCAGAGGAATGAGGACTCCTCGGGCAGCGTCTCATTCTTGCCCTTTCTCCTCAACACTCACCTTCCTTCTTGAGCTCGATGTAGCTCTCGAAGTAGCTGCCCTCCTTCATGAGGAGCTCCGCGCTCAGCTCGGGCTCGCAGAGGAATGAGGACTCCTCGGGCAGCGTCTCATTCTTGCCCTGTCTCCTCAACACTCACCTTCCTTCTTGAGCTCGATGTAGCTCTCGAAGTAGCTGCCCTCCTTCATGAGGAGCTCCGCGCTCAGCTCGGGCTCGCAGAGGAATGAGGACTCCTCGGGCAGCGTCTCATTCTTGCCCTTTCTCCTCAACACTCACCTTCCTTCTTGAGCTCGGTGTAGCTCTCGAAGTAGCTGCCCTCCTTCATGAGGAGCTCCGCGCTCAGCTCGGGCTCGCAGAGGAATGAGGACTCCTCGGGCAGCGTCTCATTCTTGCCCTGTCTCCTCAACACTCACCTTCCTTCTTGAGCTCGATGTAGCTCTCGAAGTAGCTGCCCTCCTTCATGAGGAGCTAATGAGGACTCCTCGGGCAGCGTCTCATTCTTGCCCTGTCTCCTCAACACTCACCTTCCTTCTTGAGCTCGATGTAGCTCTCGAAGTAGCTGCCCTCCTTCATGAGGAGCTCGGCGCTCAGCTCGGGCTCGCAGAGGAATGAGGACTCCTCGGGCAGCGTCTCATTCTTGCCCTGTCTCCTCAACACTCACCTTCCTTCTTGAGCTCGATGTAGCTCTCGAAGTAGCTGCCCTCTTTCATGAGGAGCTCCGCGCTCAGTTCGGGCTCGCAGAGGAATGAGGACTCCTCGGGCAGCGTCTCATTCTTGCCCTGGGTCTTCCTGCCTCTTCGCCTGCCTGCATGGATAACAGACAATTTTATTCAAACATTAAACCTCGGCATACGAGGTGGAAAATACTGTAGGGACCGTGCGCATTGGAGGGTCTGCCATCTTGTGGCCTGAATTCGAAACATATGTGGACATGTACATTGCCAAAGCAAGTGCTACCATCTACCGTTCTCGTCGGTACGTTTCCTTGTGCATAGTCGGTTCTGCCATCTTGTGGGCTACATCGGAAGCATAAACGACACATTTACGCCTCGCGCCAAAAATCTGACGGCTCCTATGCTGCCCCTTATAGTTCATACATGCATGCATGCCTATTCGGAATTAATCTATTACTGTCGAGCAATGTGTAATAATTTTGCATCTTAGTACGAATAAAAAAAGTATTTTTGATGATAAAATACTATTATTACTTGTATGTCTTTCCATATCTCGGGACCATGGGGTCCCGGACCTTTGGGAGGCATGCGTGGGGTTGAAGCCAATAGCACAGAGGCCCTTTAAGACAAGTTTGATGTTATGTAATACACCAGCTAGAACCCATTCACGGGTACAAATAGATACCCGTAAATCGGTCCCATCTGGCATAGGAGCTATTGTAAATGCAGTGGAGAAGAGTGCCGGTTATGGTGTAGAAGTTTGGCTTGTCAAAAGATTGGGCTATTGCCGAGAGGTCCGGACACCTGCCATAACAATGCTTACACGTTATCGAGGCAGGCGGTGACTTGCCACTAACTAGGTAGGCCCCTGAAACCGTCGTCGTAAAGGGATCTATATCTGAATCCCTAAAGTTTTTTCTCCTATCTTTGCATTCCCTAATATTGTTTGTCATAATGATCAGTTGTCCTAACACTTGTATACCCTAATTTTGGTTTCCCTATTATCGACTGGCCGATTTTTTTTTGTCCTAATATGTTTTTCCCTAATGGCACTTTCCATATTGAGTATTTATCCTAATATTATGTAGCATAATTATTTTTTTTCCTAATTATTGTTAGGCCTAAAAATTATATATCCTAACCATCATGTTACCTAATTTTACTTAGCCTATCGTTTCTTGACCATTACTCGTATGTCCTAATTTAAATTTCCCTCCTAACCTAACCAATGGCAGCACTTCATTTTTTCGAGGGTCACAGTTCTAACCTAACCTAACCCACTTTTGTGGCAGCAGTTCGTTTTTTCGAGGATCACAGTTCTAACCTAACCTAACCCACTTTTGTGGCAGCAGTTCGTTTTTGCGAGGGTCGCGGTTCTAACCTAACCTAACCCACTTTTGTGGCAACAGTTCGTTACCATTCATTATGGAAAGTAATTGTTATGATAATTGATCAATAGGAAAAGTAACTGTTATGATAATAGATCATTAGGGCAATAGCCATTAGGTCAAAACAGTTAGAGCATGTTATTTTATGCCAAACATTGTTAGGGATTTCGAAAATATGGTAAAAAACTTTAGGGATCTTGATAGTTATGGTATAAATGCTTAGGACAAATGATTCTTCGGCTAACCATTACATTATGGAAAATAATCGTTATGACAATTGATTGTTAGGGCATGTGCCCATTAGGACGAACCAGTTAGAGCAAGTGACTTTAGGACAAACGTTGTTAGGGATTCAGAATGACACCCGTCGTAAAGACGACCAGGAGCAACACTGGTGTAAGCGGCTCAGGGGTGTCGAGAGGTGTGCGCCGCTTTCTACCCAGCGGCTGTTATAACAGCCACTGTGCCAACTCGCGTCTTATGCATCTTTCACTTCCACCCCTGGAGCATATAGCTCTAAGGGCCCCCCCACATCTGGCGTCTTTCGAGCGTCGGCGTCTGTCGGCGTCGGTCCAGCGCTATGGAAAATGACGTCGCTGCGCAGTTGCGTCGACGCTGCGTCGACGTTGCGTCGACGTCGGCCATACAATTGTAGACGCCGACGCTCGAAAGACGCCAGATGTGGGGGGGCCCTAACGACTCCTCTCTGGACGGCCAATGAAGGCAAGCCAGAGCTGAGAGTCCTGCGGGTCCCCTTGGGGTCCACTCCGACCGACGAAGACACGCCGGAGACGGAGACCCTGACCGACTCTCGGGAGCACTCGGGTCCGTGGGGTCGTTACTCCCCAACAGCTCGCCACAAGCTGCCCTGCGGGCCTATTATTACTATTATTATTCTTACCCTTGGGCGGGTCTAGTTTCTTCTTAACGTTGTCCTGATCGGGTTTGTGCTGTTTCCTCCTGGTCTTGCTCTGGTTGCCGTCCGACGGGTCGAACAGACTAAAGAACGAATCCATGCTCACTGTAACAAACAGATAACAATAGTTATTTGTTTTACAAGGGGGCAAAGTTGTTGTTTAACCGCTCGTGCTAATATTGATACCCGAGCAAGCGAAAGATTCCAAAATTGAAAAATGGAATCTTGAGCGTTGCGAGGGTTTCAAAGCCCCCGAGTGAAACACAGGATTTTTCACCACACCAAGCCGAAGCAAATATTAAATGTAAAATATCAAACAAAATCAAACCAAATCAAATCCAAATGAATGTTATAAAATATTTATTATCCAAAATCATCATTTAATTCTATCAACAAACATAGGAAAACAACTCAAAATTTGCATTTGATTACTTTGCCTCACATGGGAATAAAATGCAACTTTGCTATCAGTTTTTGAAGTGCAAAGTAAGCCTTTCCGAGCTGGTGTGGTGAAAATAAATATGTGGCGTCTCTTCTAGCTGTCACTGTCGACGTCATGCCACAAAAATCCAATAGATGGCGTTAGGGAGCTAGAACGCAATTACTACCTACATCGCGCTTACGGAATTTCAAATGTCACTTAATGGACTTTGGTCCGCAGGCACAATAAGGCAAAAGTGAATATTGCCAATATGTTTTTTTTATAAAAACGTTTTTGGATTTTCAATTTTGATTTTAGCTCTATAAGTAAGGAAAAACTTTTGAAAAAAATATTGCCTTTCGCGACTCCTCTGGTGTTTCCGGTGTCCATGGGCTACGGTAATCCCTTGCCATCAGGCGTTTGCCTCCGTTCATAAAAAACTTACAAATATCAGATATAGTTATTGTTATTGTTGTATATTGTATTTGTTTTGCACGCATAGTAGGTATTTATAGATAAGTATAAGTATCATTATCAAGGGCGCAGGCTTCATAATTGGTGATTTAGTGACGTCACGTAGATAACAGTATTTACCAACAATATGTATAATTTATAACATAGGTACTAATATCTGGACGAACGAGCTTTATTCGGAAAACATATAAAATGCGCGATTTTCCAGAGATCAGACCTATCAATTTATCGCCCCCGAAAACTCCCATATAGCAAATTTTATTGAAATCGTTACAGCCATTTCCGAGATCCCGAAATATGAATTGCTTGTTTACAGGTATTAGATGCAGCTTTATATAATATAGATTTATATTTAGACTGGCTTTTGACTGAGATTTTATCTGTACGAAATCTTCTTCTTTTTAGCCCTTTTCAATCTTTGAGATGTAGGCCTCCTTCAATTTTTGCCACTCTGGTCTATTTTGTGCCCTTTAAACCGATTTTCTTTTCAGTACAAAAAAAATCTGCAGGAAATGATGATGATAATTGATAAAAATTATTAAATTGTCCTTCCCAAGGCCTCATATCAGATCCTTAACAAATTTCATTTTAATCAGTTCAGCGGTTTAAGCGTGAAGAGGTAACAGACAGACAAACAGAGTTACATCCATATTCATAATAAATATGATAATAAGACATTTATCCTCGTAAGTCCCCATGTACTTGTACAAGTACGAATTAAATTCGGAACTTGAACTCTCATAAAATTAATTGCTGATGAAACCACAATCATAGCCTCGACAGAAGCTGAACTCGCCGATATACTGGACCGGATTGATCGCATCAGCGCACATGGTGGACTCTAACAAGTATGAATCAACCATTTTTGATAGAAATATTCCCAAGCTAAAACCTTGGCATCACATCAAACGGTTTTTGGCATTGATTCTATTTGGCCAGACTGCTATCTTTGTAGGTAAACAAAAAAAGTTTATAAATAATATTGTATTATGTCATTCAGGTATAGTGAGTTTATGTCCTTTTTTAATGTTGCTAAGCATATTTTATTTTTTTCGATGTTGCGCGCGCACAGCTCTTGTGAGCAAGGACGCCGCTAAGGATACGGGCGAGCCTTGCTCATATGCATATCTAGTCGCCTTATACAACACCCACGGGACGAGATGGGGTGGTGCTATTTGCTAAGCATATTGTCATTGGTTTTTTTATTTGATAAAAAAAGTATATAAATAATATGGGGAGCCACAAAATCGGGAGTTATAGAGAACAAGGGGAGAGGCCTTTGCCCAGCAGAGACACTCAAATAGGCTAAGGAAAAAAAAAAAAGAAAAACAAGTAATCTAAAAGGCTAATCAAAAATACCATATCAAAAAATTTTTTGGCCAATTTTGTTGTTAATACCTTTTGTGCAAAAATAGTTACTAATTTCTATTGGGACAAAAATAATTATGTGTTGGACAAACTGGAAACTCTATTTTCCATACTTTTAGTCTAATTATACCTAGTTAATCCTCTGTTAATATTAATACTATTTTTCATTACTTTATCTATAATATAAATAAATTACATGAAGAAGTAACAACCGGGAGCCATTTTAGTAAGTAGCCAAACCAACTTTTGAACTTACTTCTTACACTTTTTATAATTATAATACCAATACAAATTATGCATATTTTTTTTTATATTATATTAAACGCTCAAGGATGACCTATAATTATGTATTGCATCCTATAATATACCTAATTCAATAAAACAATTAACATAAAAGTACAAAGATTTACAATTATGCTTCATGTTAAGAAATGTATTGTTAAAACAAACAGGGAAATAATATCCATAACGCATATAAATGAATTGCATAAGTTTATTAAGAATCATGCTAGAACATAGCTATTAGCAATAGCACAAAATGTTGCGAAATGGAAAGTTGAAAGGGTCCCTTCATTTATTAAAATTTGCCACTAACTACTCGAACTATATCTAAGTAGTTTCTAAACAAAATCGATTAAAAAAACACGAACATAATTTAAAAAAGCTATTTTTTTTTAAATTTAGCACAAGGCACAAGGATATACTTACAAACAGCTGTTATAGGTTCAAGGTCGAAGCGGTCCCCAGTCACTGGCTCGGCGATTCAAGCGCTTGTGAGTCAACAAAAACGTAACACAACAAGGGAACACTGCCAAATTATTTACTATGACGTAAATAACGATAACAATAATGTTTTCAGCAACTGTTCAAACAGTCTCGACTCTACGATAATCGTGTTGGATTAAGCGTATGCAATAAATGGTAACGTCACGGTGTTACGCTTGGAATAACATATTGATAAGAATATAGTAACTGGAACTGTGACTAATTAAATTTTACAACTATTGTGAAATATAAAGCAACATATTATAAATTTGGACCGTTTGACATTTTGCGAAAAGGTTTGGGACTTGAATGAAAATATTTTTGGTTATGGCAATGCGCGCATGCCTTGTTCGGAAACTATAATATGTATTCATGTTTGACTCGTATATTACGTCCAACATAGCAAGAAAAGAACTATAACTAAGTTATAAATAAAATATTAAGAAACCTTAAATTATTATGGTTAACGCAAGTGGCTATCACCTCTATAAAATTATAGTTTCATTTGAAAATAGCATCAATAGTGAGACTTCAGAACGCATCGGTGATACCGGAGAAAAAAAGAAGTTTATGGAGCTTACTAAACACAAAAATAGTTTAATCAAATAACGGAATCAAGCTCATTCTTCAGTTTAATCGATACAGAAATAACTAAATGTAAATTGACATCATATTGATTTTGAACTAATTAAAATAAATTTGTACATAAAGCTCGTTTTATCCAGTTTTTCAGGTTAAGTAGAAAATAATAGAATACCTTATAAACGTCATAACTAGTGTCACTTATAATTTTGCGGGAATCTGTATAACCTTAAAATATCACTCAAAACAAGTAAACGATGTCGATTCACGTAGAAAATACATTACAAAAAACAAATAAAGAAGCTTTCGAGCAGCGTGCACACTACGTGCCGTGTAAAGTGGAAGAAGACGGTCCTGCTAATGTGGAGAAATATTTCGAGCCGTATGTCGTTGAGGAAGATGGAGGTGAGATTACGACCTATTGTTTATTTTATAAATTGTTCGGAAATTATTATCATCATCATCATCTCAGCCATAAGACGTCCACTGCTGAACATAGGCTTCCCCCTTTGGGTGAATGCCATAATCGCCACGCTTGGCAGGCGGGTTGGCGATCGCAGTCGAGTACACCGAATTTGAGGGACGCTGCTGCTCGTCCACCGGTGGTCTTGGACGTAGTTTAAGGACATACCCGGGTCCAAATCGGGGTTATACAAATCACCAATAGCTTCCTTATAATTTGTAACAGTCTGTAAAAATATAGTTAAAGCGGACCCCAGGCTCCCATGAGCCGTGGCAAAATGCCGGGATAACGTGAGGAAGAAGAAGAGTCTGTAAAAATATAACATGATTATAAAACTAAAACTAACTACAATTAAAATAACTAAAGCTAAAAATGTAAAATACGTATCATTTGCCCTTGGTAGGGTGCCCATCACGCAGGCAACGTTCCCGCGCTGGTTTGCTATGTTTCCTGAGCGCCTTGAGGAGCCTCCGTGCCTGGGCCTAGGACCAGATACATGAGACACTAGTGTCTCACGTCAAAAGACACTTTTGCTCAATGATATTCTAATTTGCTAATTGGTTTTAATTGTAGAAATAACGGCATCCTTCCGGGGGCACTCTCTAGATGGCACTAAGATGAGTTTCCCTGAGGGCTACCGAGCTGTTGTGGCCACTGAGGCCAAGAGACCACTCTCGGAAGATGCTGATCGCAAATTCCATGTAAGTATTAGGTACATATTTAATATCAAAAAAATAGCATATGTGTATATCCCACTGCTGGGCAAAGGCCTCCCCTCTCCCTTTCCAATCCTCCCTGTCCTGAGCAAAATCCCACCAATCCCACTGGAATGCATCGCTAGTCGTCCCGCCATCTCTTCTTTACAAGCTTTTATTAAGTTTGACCTGACCGTTGTCTGTCTGTCTGTCTGTCTGTAATCAAATCTTGCAAGTTAAATTTGATCCACTTCCTGGTTTCCGATTGAGCTGAAATTTTGCATACATACGTAAGTCGGGTGACAAGGCAATATTATGGAGTCATCAAACTGATTTGATGATGGAGACAGGAGGTGGCCATAGGAACTATGTGATAAAACAACGAAACCTAATTGTTTGGGGTTTTTAGAATTATCTCGATGAGCATTAGTTGCCTGTGGAAAGAAAAGTAGAGTCAGCGATAAAAGCTTGTACCAAAAATGACATTTTTGATAAAAACTTATTGCCCAAAATAGCCACTAGTTGGCATCCCCAATGTAGTTGTTGCCAAGGCAGATCAAGAAAGATATTATCAAAATTAACTGTTTTTATTATCAACAATTACAAATTCGTGCTGTATTTTCAGGTAGTAGGAGGCTTCAAAGACTTCATATACTGGAACTGGGACAAGAAACCGTCTAAGAATGACAACATGGTCAAAGCACTGGATTGGATAGACATTGCTGATGCGGTATGGTTAAACTTTCTAAGTTTTTTAAAATGTGAATTGCTTTGGGTAAATCAATTACAGATCGTCGAGATCCGTCGCCGCACCAAGGTGCATGACGTGGGTTTCGTCATTACCAAACTAAAATGGAATTGGGCAGGACATATGTTGCTAGGCAGAGTGAAGGCAGGTGGACTACGTCGGTAGTAAGCGGTTACCGTAGCCTATGGAGGCCTGTGACGTCAGTAACAGTGATGTCGACAAATTTCGCACCTGTCACGTTGGTGAAATAGGGCCCAGGACCAGTGCATGTGCTTGGACCCCTAAACTGTGAGTTATATTACAATACAATGGAATGTTTGTATCTTTTTCAGATCCACGGAGATTGATCTTCGAATAGACTTTAGGAGTAATGGTGAAAGATGTCCAGCACATCCAGCAACACCTCACTAACTTCAACAATTTTGCTTTTTCAAGCTTTCCTCATGGACCAACTACGTATGCACAACTATAGTCCGTTTTTTAGGGTTCCGTACCCAAAGGGTAAAACAGGACCCTATTACTAAGACTTCGCTGTCCGTCCGTCCGTCTGTCTGTCACCAGGCTGTATCTCACGAACCGTGATAGCTAGACAGTTGAAATGTTCACAGATGTATTTCTGTTGCCGCTATAACAACAAATACTAAAAACAGAATAAAATAAATAGTTAAGTGGGGCTCCCATACAACAAACGTGATTTTTGACCAAAGTTAAGCAACGTCGGGCGTGGTCAGTACTTGGATGGGTGGCCGTATTTTTTTCTTTTTTTTCCGTTTTTATTTGCATTATGGTACGGAACCCTTCGTGCGCGAGTCCGACTCGCACTTGCCCGGTTTTTTTGCATTAGAAATAAGGTAAACAATCTTGATGTGTCTTTTAAACGAAAAACACGTTTTATAAATAAATTACGGCAAATATGTAACAATTATGAATCTAATACGATCATTTATATTCTTTTGCTTTCATAAGTAATAGTTATTGATTTTTAAAAAGTTTTTCAATTAAAAGACATGTCAAGATCGCTTACCTTCTTGAAAGTTCTTTCTAATGCTAAAAAAAACGAACTACAGTTGTGCCATAAGGAATTTATTTCTAATTACACAAACGGGTCTACCGCGATATAATTAGCGATGTGACGAGTCCACTTTTTCTCAACTCGAATCGATTCGGCCATTGATCCGAGTTGAAATTCGAACTGACTCGACTCGACGGTTTGCGTGGTTGCGAGGTCACGGGCCGCGGAGCCGCACACGAGTCAAGCGGCAGTTGTTGTAAAAAGAACCTTCGGGGTACCGAATTAAGGTTTATTTTTCAATGGCTATACTAGCAGTGAACTCGACTCGGGATGGCGAATCAAGCGGCAGTTGTTGTAAAAAGAACCTTCGGGCTACGGAATTAAGGTTTATTTTTGAATGGTCATAGTACCAGTCAACTCGGATTGAGACAGCGAATCAAGCGGCAGTTGTTGTAAAAAGAACCTTCGGGCTATCGAATTAAGGTTTATTTTTGAATGGCCTTAGCGTAGCGTTGACTCGGCTCGGAGAGTTGGCGAATTGGCGATTCATGCGGATCGGATACCAAGTTACCAGTCAGTTTTGATTCGGATTGCCAATAGTCTTGATTCGAATCAACTCATCTGTAGGTTGATTCGAATCAGATAACTCGACTCGCCCATCGCTAGATATAATTTCATTGTTTTTACCTTTAATTCCGATTTAATTTAGTGTAATTAAATATGTGTACAAAACGCGAGAGTTTAAAGTGTTATAATTTATTTCTAATTCGTGGTAGTGGCGCCCCCTACGCAGACGCAGTTTCGCGTAATATTCCCTATTGTAATAAGTACTTATTTAATGAATCAATAAAACAATATGATAATAGTTTCATTATTTATTTCACACACATCTCTTTTTTAAACATCTGTAGGCACAAGTAGCGATACATCACTCCATCTCAATGTGTCCTCAAATCTATATAATAAATTATATTTTATGTATGGTTTTATACATTTTATTTTCTACCTTTAAACTGGCGACATAAAATAGTAGAAATTAAATTAAATATAACTAAAACAATTCCATACTGAATTTTTGCCATGTTTAAGCATTTTATGTGAAAAATGTGACAGCTACGTAGGAAGCGGCGCCCTCTATAATTTTCTACAAGGTCGATATTCAGACGAATGTCAATGGTAATATTTTTAAGACATATTTAAGGTAGAAAATAAAATGCTTAAAAACCTTGACAAACTTGAGGTACAGAGTAGTTAAATTATAGATAGTATGTTTCGAATTTCAGCTGGCGTAGATGGTGCTGCACGGCTCCGTACGTTGTGCGGTAAAAATATTTTCGTTTGACAATCCAGTTATCACAGCACATGTCACGCGACACCATCTACCTCAGCTGTCAAAAGTGCCCCAAGGCACGATTTTTCTACTAATTTCCAGACGATAAAAAAAAAAATTGATTTATGATTTTAAGGAACCGACATTTTTTTAAATCGTGAATAGATTATAGTGACGAAACGCTACATTATTCCCCGGCTGTAGCTCACTTCGCTAGAATCACACATGTCGCCAGCAAATATTATATTCAATTTAATTAAAAGCACGAGGAATATCGTACAACGACCCGCCTCAATCGAACGCGCGTAATTTCATTGCTAAAGTCAGACCAAGAAAAGTCTGCTGCGGATTTGATAGTCCACGCAGTGCAAGTATTATTTTAAACGTCAAACTTCTATGATATTATGACGTATAAAATAACACTTGCACTGCGTGGGCTATCAGATCCGCTGCAGACTTTTCTTGGTCCGACTCTATATCGCTCGCACAGTCAGAGACACTCCTCGCTTCGGGCAAACTCGGCTCCGTTCGGTTCAGCATTGTTCCGAGCAATTATTAGGGTTGACATAACATGTCGTCCCGGTCCGTACACGACCATAGATAAGATAATTACTTGAATTTTGACAACCCTAAATAGTGGAAAGTGATTCGACCCTGAATCACTGTCAAACTTCGGTTTTGTATGAAGTGTCCTTTCTGTACGGTAGTACTATTACTTATTTTGTGGCATAGAGTCATTGACCGCCGGCATCATGGGCGGTACAGCAATATATACGAGCGATAAAGATATTGTAACGTAGTACATTTTTCTAAATTCAAAATAAGTATTTTGGGTCGATTGAAAATTAAAAGAAAAATACCTCTTCTTATTTCAACGTTTTTAACGGTGTCCAAAACAAACCTCATTGATTGCATTTCTATGCATAATCTGTTGCATTCAGATGCATCTCTCGATGCTTATCTGTTGTCGGGGTTGTCATATGACTAAAATTAATTAAAACTTGAGATATTTATGTTGTCACTCCAGGAAAACTTTGTATGAAGTAGGTAGGATTTATAAGATAAAAAACAATTTTGATTTAAAACAAAACATAGAAATTACAGACTTACAAAGTGGCTCTGGAATGAAACAATATTAGATTAAATGGTAAAAATATATTTCTTAGGCTCAGGAGTGATATTGTCTAAATAATTCAGACAGAATTTTCGTGGGATTTGTGTCTTCAAGGGACTGCCACCCTACCTTAGGGCTCTCAGGGACTCCATATTGGAGATCATTCGAGAATGATAGGCACATTTGATTTGGGAACCCCTCTGGGGACACTCGCTCGCAAGAGCCCAATTTGTGGGAAGACCACACTTTCGGCATGGTGGTCTGAAAGATGGAAACGGCTTGAGTCCTTCGGAAGCTCCACTGAGTGAGTAGAAATTAAATTTCGTGGTGATCGACTCCACAATGGCGCGAAACGTTGTGGGTTTGTTCTTAACCAAATTTTGGTTCTTTGCAGAGAGACTCCTGCTCGAGGGAAGGGAGCGCTCCGCCAGAAGGCTTAGCAGCTACCAGTGCGGTGAGCCAAATTTCCAATGGTTTCATCTCTTTTCTAGCGGCCATAAAGGGCGTAGGCTAATATAACCTTTTCTCGGTTTTCAGGAGCCGGGATTCATCTATTTACTGATTTATTCATTCATTTATTTCATTCGTTGAGTAATTTATCTCAAAAGCTTCAAAAATCCTAGAAGTCAATTTAGTTTTGGAGACCTCCTGGAGCGAAGAATTTAAACACGCCATCTACCTCTGCCACGTCATTTTGGTACCACGTGCGCGGCCCCTGAGCTCTACGTCTCCGCTCAGCATCTAGCTTCACCGGGGAAAGCAGCCTGTCACCCCGCTGCATCTGAGGAACGTTTAAATTCTGAGGTCGGTCCTTTCCATGATTTAATTTAGTAGGGCATCAGCGCCAGCTGCAAAGTTTAGAATAAATTTAGAATTTTGAGCAACCACTAAAGTAAGATAAAGACATTTGAAAATCCTGGTACATAGTATTTAGTATAAAATAAATTAGTTCTTAAATAAGTAGAATTCTGTGTGAAGCTTTATCCTGGACCTGTTAAGCGGCCCAGCTTTCCACTGAGCTAAGTTCTGAATTTAGGTGTCGTCAAATCAAGTTAAAGGTTCACGTAGAAGTCAACAAGTTTAGATTTATCAACTAACATTCCATAGGCAAGATATTTAGGCTTAAATAAAGTTTCTATAATATAATTTGTGTTCACCTTTTTCATCTCCCAAAATAGGTTCCTATAGCAAGCAATTTTAGACACCACATTTTTACTAAGTATTTAATTTAATTTTTTTTTTGTGCTAACGTGCTATAGCTTTCTTTGAACAAGCCGGAGCTTTGCAATTTATTTAACCCCTTTAAAATAGTACGTTTCAATATGAACAGGGTCAATATACAAAATTCCTCGTTCTAAGCGTCCTTTCTTTACGTGACCCGTGTCGATTTAAAACACTCCCTTCGGTCGCGTTTTAATTTATCACGAGTTGCGAATTACCTATTCGCACTTGTATTATACGTTTTACAGTACATATGGCAATTTAAATTTTCGACATAGGCACGGAAAGTGCTTATTCCCACACAAGTGCGGGAAAGTAGCACCATATGTACTGTAAAGTATATAAAATTCGTTTTTATAAAGAGTATTTTCAACATTATGACAAGGAATAATTGTGACGTAGCACGAGTAAAGGTACCTTATGGCGGTTGGCGCTTACGCTATTATTAACGCCGCTCCAATTATATTGCGATGCTATGCGACGTAAGCGCCAGCTGCCATAAGGTACCTTTACCCGTGGAACGTCGCAATTACGGTTAAATTATTTCACAATCATTATTTTAATCCTGATGTAATAAAAATAAGTTTGTTGTTGATTTTAAGTATTAAACGCATTTTAAGTACAAACCTTTGTGATTTTGCCAGATTTAACCAGACATCAGATTTTAGGGGGCAACATTTAATGACAAATCTATGTATAAATGTAATACGTTTAAACGAGCAATTCTTGTTTATTTATATATATGTATATACATATTTCGGGGATCTCAGAAACGGCTAACGATTGCGATGAAATTTGCTATATGGGGGTTTTCGGGGGCGACACATCGATCTAGCTAGGTCTTATCTATGGGAAAACGCGCATTTTTGAGTTTTTATATGTTTTCAAAGCTCGGTCCCCAGATATTACGTGTCCAATGAAAGGTCCCACTTCGTCGGTTACCATAAAGACGACATTTGCTTGTATTTCTATATAAATAACACCTGTCAAAGCGTCCTTATGGCATACGACAAAATGGTACTTAATGCTTGGAAACGACACATGATAATTGAGTTTCTCGATATAGGAACTATCTACCTGTCATTAATTTTTGACCCCTAAAATCTGGAACTCTGGATATAACATTTAGTATTTAGTTTTTCAAGATATACGTGACGTTATCTATGAAAAGAGGCCTTATTATCGATGGCGCTTACGCCATTATGAACGATGCTCCGATATAAATACACACGCTGTGGGGCGTAAGCGCCATCGATAATAAGGTCCCTTTTCATAGATAATGCCCCATAATATTTTTTTTTATAAAATTTAAGTAAACATTGTCTAGTGATATTTAACTTTATCTCATGGCTATCTGAATATAAATCTTTTACCATCTCACTCTAGCAGATAGCTACATCTCGCTTTACAGGTTTATTTATATGAATAAATAAATAAAAAAAATATAGGTACAGTCATAGGATCCAGCGAAGTGTGCCACTTTATGTTAGATACATGATTATTTCATATCTACTATAGTTATAAACTTCTGAGAAGAAATTTCAACATATCAATTTGATATATTGAACCACTATTATAAACATAGTATTCCGCACACTAATATTATCGAGAACTAAATCTGTCCCTATCTTTTCCTTATTGTTGGAAAGAGACAATATTATAAACTGAAATAAATAGTATAAATATAATATATATATAGTAGTGTATATTTATATAGTAGTGTTTCTACTTGATAAAAACAAATTAAAATATTTCCTGGAAATAATTTAATTTGTTCAAATACTTCATTGTATACTTCATTGTAGAGACAATATTAGTGTGCAGAGCCATATAATCTTCTACCATCTGTACATATATTTAAGTATGGATAATCTTTTTTTTTTTATATAAAATTTCAAACGCACTGTACATAATATTTAATACACTTCGAATCTTGGGAGATCTATGTATATTTTGAGTAGAGTTTATTTAACACATATATGACGTTGGCATATACATCATTATTATGTATAACTTTAGTTTAATATTTTACAACAGGGCGTAATGAGACTTATTATTCCCTCCCAATGTAAAACTATTTACAAGCATTAGCATATAAGCATCAAAAACATTGATTATTATAATTTGTACTTAAATAAATGTAAATGATGAACAAAAAAAACATTTAAGAGCGAGACAATAAGTCGCAAGCCCTTCACAATATGTGGCATTCTCTGCCAAAAGGATACTTAATGTCGTTTGTCAATAAGATGCTATTTCCATATAAACAGCTTTTATTTGAAATCGACAACCCACAATGTGGTACCTTTTGGTTGAAAACGTCACATATACTCAACCATAGTCTCCCAATAACTCTGATTTAAAGTACCATCGCCCACACTGTCAAATATACATCGGACCATGCCTTTAATAATAAGGTCCACCGATGTACAGTTAGAAGTGTTGCTGTACCCGATTATCTCCCAGATTGGCTCTGTTTTTCATCATCACCGCACCGGCAGTCCTCATTTATGGAGTCCAGAGACATGAGGCTCTCCTGAGAGGTCCGTAAACAGGACCTACATCTCGAATCAACCGAGGCCCCGCTCTGAGAGTTCGCATCTTCTGACACCGACTCCAAAGACCTCAAACTTTCAACCGAGGTAAGCTTGTATGACCGTCTGAACTCAGCTATCTCTTCCTCGCTCATGTTTAACGCTAGCAAGGAGTCTCTAGCTATTTTCCCTAGAGACGACACCTTTTTCTTTTTCTTGAACAATATCGAGTCCATTTTGGTTAACGGTGAAGGCTTGTTCAAGCTCTCCGGCAAAGATTTTGGACTGGAACCGCTTCGCGATCGTAATTTCGTTCTCCTTTCTGGTATATCCCTCGGCGTCGAGACTACTTCAGGCACTTTGAAAGCGATGGTTTTCTTCTGACTCTCCTCGCACTGCGAGATGTCTTCGGCTGAGTTAGATTTTTTAAGCTTCGCTCTCTCAGGGATGACCGGGGACGTCTTCAAGTCTTTAAACACTTCTGGCTCAATCGCTTCGTCTACAATCAGTTCTGGTGACATATCGAGGAGTTGCTCCTTAATTTCTGCGTCTCTTAATTCTTGAGCTAAGCTAGGTTCAGCTTCAGACTTTTCAACAGCTAACCCCTGGTTTTCATAAATCAGGTACGATAACGCGTCTTTACCTAAATCGACACTTTCCAAATCTTTTTTCTCACCCTCCAATGTGACGCCGCTGTCGCTCGATGTGTTTTTATCATCAAATTTGATATCGTCAATGTAATCTAACTGCGCGTTTTCTATCGTCTCGTCACATGTTTCCTCTATAGTAGCTATGGGCGCTAAATCTTGATTTTTCTCTTCTACCTTAGGATCATTGTCTAACGTTACTTCCCAAACTGTATTTACTATTGGTTGACTTTTAACCTGTTTCTCCGTCAGTTCAAAAGCTAGCGCTTTAGTCATAGTGGAAGTCAATGTGTTTTCAGGGCTTATATTTTCTTTGATGCCCCGGATAACCTTGCTGGGTAGTTTGTCAACCGGTTGTCCGGTTTCCGGACTCTGCTTGTCTGGAGTGTTCTCAGAGCCGGACGCTTTTAAGACCGCAGCGAAAGACCTAGGTCTGATGGTCTCTCTATCTTTATCTTCTTTAGATTCCTCCCCGGCGTTTTTGTTGGTGTCTGGCTTACTCGTATCATAGTTTTTATTTAAGTCGTTGGGTTTACTGAGATCTAGTATATCACGCGCTCTCGCCACGTCTCTGTTGCCGTTGGCGCTAACGTCACACTTTAAGCTTAAACCTAAATTTTGTACTAAATTGTCATCGGTGGTTTTTTCGGTAACTTTTTCTATCTCCGGCTCGCTCGCCTCTGAGTTGCCTTGCTGCAAAGACTGGAACTCGCTCAGCGTGTTATCCGTGTCCGTCGACGGCGTTTTACTATCAAGTTTCTTCGAGAAAGATTCATCCACGAAAGAAACTTGGACTCTCTCCGAAAGAGTCGAATCTGTGGCTTCCGACAGACTTTCTACATCTTCTCTCTCTTCTGTCTTTTCTGTGGCGCTGCCCCAGGACCAGAAGGAGCTGGTGAGAGAAGAATCCTTTCTAGGAGGAGTGTTCGAAGCGGATTTCTTCTCGTCTTCAGAGTTTCTAGAAAATATACTGGTGGGGTGTTGGAAGAGGCTTAGTAATTTTTCTAAATGGCCCGGCATTTTGGATTCCTTTTCCGGCTCCTTCGGTATATGGAAACTGGCTGAAGGCGCGACCCACGATATTTTCCTCATCCTGTCCAAACCTTTCGTCTTCAGCGCGGGCACATCGAGCAAACTAGAGGTTCTTTTAGGGGAGCAGGTGAGCGTTTCATGTTGGAAACCATCTTTCTTTACAGTTTCTTTTAAACTCGAATTGTTCGTTAAAGTGCCTTCATTGGACGAGTTATCCTCTTTATTTTCTGTTGGATTTTGCAAGGAATACTCTATACCGGAATCCGCTGAAGTTACCATGACTTTTTCCTGTCTGGACTCCAAGGAGCTCACGCTAGCCTCTAGGCTGGAAAGTGATCCGTGTATCTTCTTGTTTTTCCCAAATATTATCGGAGATACACTCTCGTTGGAGCTTACAGACATGTTTAAGAAGTTCCCGCTGTTGACCGGAGTAACTTCACTAGTGGATTCTATACTGCTCTCAGTAGAGAATACCACAGTTTTTCTTCTATCCAGTTCTGAATCTGATTCGACGGATTCCTGTATGATTATAGGTTTGGCCGGCTCTATCGCGTTCAAACTCTCCATGGAGCTTCCGGATATTTCCAAAGAGGAACTGCTATCGCAGAACGGGCTCCCGATCAACTTTTTGTTCATAAGCCTGGAGACTTCTAAATCGGGGCTGTCCAGGCTCGATTCGCTTTTGTTTTTCTTAAGAACTACATTATCTCGATTAATAACAGGTACATCGTCAAAGGTATCTAATTTGCTATCTATATTTATATCAGTTTGCGTGCAATCACTCACTTTAACAGGTTTAACAGTTTTGGTTCTGTCGCGCATCTCTTCTATAAGGTTGCCGAGGTCTTCCGTAATCGCTTCTATCTGCTTCATGGCGACATCGTCACGTTTCTCGACTACTTTCTCCTCTTTGATTTGGTCGCGCGCTTTGGACGTATCTACCGTCTCCTTCTTCACCGTAACGGACACCTGTACATCGATCATCTCACTCTCACTCACCGCTTTGCTATTTTTAACTAATTTCGTCTCGGTTTTAGTTATTTTATTATCACCTATTACACTAACCGCCTCGTCGTGAGACAGACTCTCCGTCTTATCGTGGAAAACGTTCTCCAACTCACTATCACTAACCGTAACACTATTTAATCTATTAACAACAGTTTCATCACTCGTTTTATCACTTTTTGTCTTTTCAGTTTTAACATCCTCTTTTTCACTGTCATTCACACTAGTGTCTTTAATGATTACAGTTTCATTAACATTGTCTGTCACTTTATTTATTGTTACTTCTTTATAACTCTCTTTCGCACTAGTGTTTTTAATTACAGTTTCATTAACATTGTCTGTCACTTTAGTTATTGTTATTTCATCACTCTCTTTCGCACTAGTGTTTTTAACTATTACAGGTTCACCGTCTGTCACTTTCGTTATATCATTGGTACAGTCTGTGTGCCCACTGTTGGGCTTGTGCTTGGTGGTCATAGGCGTGGGCGGGGGGGAGGGCGCGGAGGGGTTGTACATGGTGTCCATGTTGCGCGTGACGGAGAAGCGGGAGGACCGCAGGGTCGGTTGCTCCGGCGTGGCGGACTGTACTTGGATTTGTGGCGGCTCTGCTACCTGAAAAACAAATGCCATTTTGTTATACGTGTTGATTAACATACCTGATCTAATTACTAATTTGTTTTTTCCTAGGCCCGGCTGTAGGCCTTTTTGTAAACAGAATTTCGTGAAATTTTGTGTGCAGGTACGATAATTGTTTTATTTTAAGGCGTACTACACTGTAAATGATTTTATAAACGATAGAGATGCTTTTAAGCCGGTAGCTTGATTGGTTTCATTAGTATAATAAGAATTAAATAAATATTGTTTTTTTTACACTGAATTAAATATGCTAGTGTCCAGTAGAATTGACACATGAGACAATGATGTTCTCGCTTGATTATATTGTTTAATTTAATTTTAGTTTTGGACACTTTGAGACCTTATACATCTCTAAGTACATATTTATTTATTTGATTTTTATTTTTGATTGTACATACTTACCTATATTTTTAATGTTTCTGACACTTAGAGACCTTTACATCTCTAAGTCAACTTAGGCTAGTAATTATGTGAAGCTATATTACTGTCTTTTTATGTAACATATGAGCACAAAATGCCGTGTCTTACAGCTACATGTTATTACTATTTTAATATTAATATAGGCCGGTAGCTTGAACATGTCATGCTCGCTTAAAAGTCTTTGCTTACGGTGGCGTTGTTGATCGGGTCGCCACTTTCCCGAATGAAGGTTGAGGGAGGCGATGGCTGAGATACGCGTCATACTCGTGAACGGGTGCTGTTTGTGGAGACTGGTCTGTTAAGCTAACACGAGCTATTATACTTAGTAACTTTTATTAATTAATTACAGTGAGACGCCTCATTCTGTTCTCGTATGTTTCTTTTCTTTTAATGAATGTATTAATTATACAGGATATTGACTCTTGGAGACCCTATACATCTCTAAGGATAACTTGATAAACTATATAATCTTATAGTTCTGACACCTAGAGACATTTACACCTCTAAATATTATAGATTTTTTGTGTGTGTTTTTTTATCTGTATTTTGTATGTAATTCGACATTAAGAGACCATATACATCTCTTAGTAATTGTAATACGTTAGATTGAATTGTTAGTTTTAATTTATAAAATTGTTGATGTTATTATTTTTGCTTTTATGTAAATTCAATGTTGACGTGTAAAAGTGCCCTTGTGGCCTATTTGCTGAATAAATGTTGATATTTGATATTTGATATTTGATATTTGATATTTATTCAAAAACTAGTATAGTATGAATTATCACAGATGTTTTTTCGAGTTCGGGTACTAATTCGTTAAACAAAAGCCTTTGTTTCTTTTAAGAGCGGTCTACAGCTCGTGCCAAAGCAACCATGTCGTTTAAAAAGCAACTATCGCGATAGCATTAAGGTTCAAATTCATATGACAGCTTGTTCAGAGAACAATTAGGATAAATGTGGCCCTAGTGAAAAAGGGTACAAGTCTCGCGCAGCTTAGGTGTAAAAGGGCATAAGTGTTACTTGGAACTTACGTCCTTTTACAACTGCGCTGTCCGATACTTGTACCCTTATTCACTAGGGCCACAGGTTTGTTTTTTGAGATAACAAAAACGTGGTATCTCCGAATGAGTTGATTCAAGAATTTGAACCATATAATTAGAATGGTAAATTTGCTTTTTAAACGGGCTTGTTCCCGTTACTTACGTCGGGGCTATTAGCAGTAAGCATTGTAACCACTGCAAAAAGGAAACAATATCTTTTTCATCTCTCCTGTTCGGAAAGTTCACCTTTCATAGGCTGATAACCGGGTGGAAAATTGCATTTCCCAACCTAGGGTGGAAAATATATTTTTTTTTTTACTTCGAGCAACGGCTAACAGCCATATTATTCAGTAAAAAGCTCTCATATTAGCTTCCGCATGACTGAAATTGGCGCCGTTTACATTTTCAGGTGATTCGAGTGACTTATAGTTATGTGGTTTACCCATGTATCTGTTAATAATTTGTTCTAAAGAAATATACTTACCAATAATAAACCTACATTTCTCGTGTTTGACTTTCCTCATAGTCGAAATGAAAAGTAGAGTGTTTAACTCGGGTAAAAGTAACCATCTCACCCTCGAACTATTGGCACTCTCTCTTCGTTCGAGCGCCAAAATATCTCGGGTGAAATGGTTCACTTTCCACCCTTGGTTAACAATCTACTATTGTTTAACAGATTAGGGTCTGAGCCCAAAAAAAATCACCTGAGATTATTCATACTATAGCTCACAGAGCCGCATGTCTAAAGTTTAGGCTCAAAACTAGATTAAGTACAGATGTAGTGAATAATTGTTTTCCTTCGTATTTTCGCGGAAACGCTCGTATTTATCGTGCCACTTCAATCAACTTTAGTACTTTTTGTATAGAGACTGACTGAAATAGCAAGACACGTTCGTACGTTTCCGTGAAAATACGAAGGAAAATAATATCTGTAGTTATAGTGAATAGAATCAGGCGGTACTTTGCGGAAATCCATATTAATCGTTGCCGGGCGTCAGACCGTCAACAACTCTTGAGGGTGCCTCGTAGAGAGGCGAAACACGTGTCGAGTATTATTATTTTGGTGGTGGTTAGTTATATTTATTTGCGTATATATTTTTGCGGTGGGAGGGTGGGAACTAGGGAATGCAAATCGGTTATTTTTTTGTATGGAAATAACCGCGGTTTCGGTTAATAACCGATTATTTCCATACAAAAAATAACCGATTTGCATTCCCTAGTGGGAACATAACGGGTTAGCATTGATTGACTAGCACGTTATCTTTTACGCAGATTAGCAAAGTAATATCTTGGTTTTAATCTGTAGTTATATTTAAAAGCAAAGAACATGTTTGTAAATATAAAATGAGTGTTACCTGCACGACTTTGAACCTAGAAGGGGTGGAGTAGGGCGAGCGTAGGGCCGCCGTGTCGGTCGGCGAGCGCTCCGGCGTTACCCGCGTCACCTACGACATTTAAATTCATTCGTGAGTATAAAAAAAAAATCATTATCTTTCTCGCGTTGTCCCGGCATTTTGCTACGGCTTATGGGAGCCTGGGGTCCGCTTGACAACTAATGTCAAGAATTGGCGTAGGCACTAGTTTTTACGAAAGCGACTGTCATCTGATCTTCCACCCCAGAGGGTAAACTAAGCCTTGTTTGCATTAGTCCAGGTTCCTTTGTTTTCCTTCACCGAAAAGCGACTGAAGGAAAATGAAATAAAAAAAAGCTTTTATATTATGTAACCACTTATACAAACTATTTTTAAACTAAATACTATTTTATTCTAATCTAATAATGTGTTAGGACCCCTTCCGGGTATAGCCGGAGCCGGATATCATGGGTATAACCGGGTTAAATAAAACCCACGGGTCATTAAGGTTCCAAGTCCATCTGTCTGTAAACCAAACAACATGGGGTAAGGTTGTTTGTTTGCATTTGGTATATACTGTTATTCTGTTCTTTTTTTTGTATGTATATGTCAGTAGTTAGTGGCAATTTCATTGGTTCATGTATTGAATAATTTTACTATCTGCACAGAATAAATAATAGTACTAAGTACAGTCAGCAGCAGAAGTCGCTATACACTCCAGGTGCTCAAAGAGAGGTCAACGTTTAAACTGTCAAAACGTTGTTGACTGTCATGGTAGCATTTACTTGTGAGCGCTCAACGTGTCACAAATATCTTAACAGTCGCTATTCATTAATTTCTACACTTACAACAAATCATTGATACCTTAGCTGTCAAAAAACCACTGGTATCTAAGCGGTCAACGTGTCAAATATATCTGAACAATATGGAAAAATAGACGTTTAAAGCATACATGTATGGTCGTATATTGAATGAATAATAGCGATGCTAATTTCAGGTAAAGCGTTTTGACAATCATCGAAAGCAGTACAGTCTTGTCATCACATACATCTATCTCAGGTTTTGCTCTTCAACCATTGACAGGGGCCTGTCAGTCAACTTACTGCAAACTATTTCTTATAAATAATAGAATCATCAAAACGAATGAGTGACACATAGCGAAAGCTAACTGAAGCCGAATTTAGAACCAATTGTCAAGGCACGTTGTGGTCTTGTTACTAAGGCGTTTGCTTTTCAAAGCAGAGACCGCGGGTTCAAATCTCAGTCGGATGCACCTAGAGATTACAGCTTTTTTTTGGGTTTCATTTCTATTATTAATTTGTGGTTTTATATTAATTTTGTGGTTTTATATTATATGTTTTTTGAAGATAAGTCACATGTAGCGTATGTACGACTTTCTAACAAGACGTTGTAGGTTTGAACCCGCAGTGGGCGTTCCTTAGATTACTCCTGTGTGGAATGCCATTTGATATTTACTACTAGGTTATACTAACAATAAGTTCAAAGATATACCGTATGTATCAGAACGAAAGGCCAAGAAAGAGACCCATTAATGTTCAGGTCATACTGAGCAACTTTTACTATGGGACCAACCCCGAAAACGAGGAAAAATAATTGGAAGTTTCATACATTTTGCTGGTCTGATGTTGAAATTTTCTATGGGAGAGTAAATTTTTTTCCGGGGTGTTCGGGATTGGTGCCATAGTAAAAGTTGCTCAGTATGACCTAAACATTAATGGGTCTCTTTCTTGGCCTTTCGTTCTGATACCTACATATTGTATATACCTCCGTATACTCTATCCTCTCTGCTAAGTTGTAAAAACAAAATTCGTCATTCATATGGTCAACAGTTAGCATATTACGTAGGTATATGTTGGGTATATGCATGGCAGTGATGGTTTTATCGCATAGCTACGTCTGTAGAAGAGGAGGCACCGTTCTGCCGGATCATGAGTCCAACCAACAAAATAAAGAGAGGAGTCATAGTTGCTTAACACCTTTACTGCCCGTGCTCCTCACGTGGGGCCACGGCTAGCCTCTATTACAAAGCCATATTAAGGTTTACATGTCAGATTGGGACAGTGAACGTGTTAAGTTTCAATTCTATTATTTTATTTTTGATCGATTCGGAGTATCGTATTTTAGTACTACATAGTATATTTTAGTACAATAAGCGGGCTAAATAAATATATTAACATATAATAAGCTCTACGGTTTGGAAGAACGGCCGCCTATGACAGTTAAAATAAAAAACCGATCATACTCGTAGAACCCCAAGAGAATATAACCACTACGTTTTAGTAGAACCTACTTAGTTATTGTCTAAGTTTGACACTTGACGAAAAAATACTTCTTTAAGAAAGGAGGTGTCAATTCGTAGCTGCTACAGTATTTTTTAAAAGTTAAACAGATAAAATGTTGATGCTTAGTTACCATTGAAATAACAACTGCTTAGCAACTAGTGGCACCCTGGCTGCTGACGTACGTGATTGGCAGTGCGTGTAGGTATTAATGACAGCAGCTTGAATTTGAGTGCTCAGTTACCACTGACTTTCTAACCGTTATTGTCATTGTGATTAAATAAGGGTGTATGTGTTAAAGAAAAACTCAGAGGTTAAGATATATGTGACGAACTGAAAGCCTTTTTTTTTTTTTTTTTGACGGAGTGGGAATGCATTTACGCACAGTGTGTGGGACTCGCCGCTCCTTATCCCTCTCTTAGCGAGAGGGAGGGAGAATTTGGCCCTACCCACTAAACCCACTCCGGCGTTTCACCCTCTTTGCCGTTCGTGAGGGCGCACTGGGATCGAGGTCATTCCACCACAGCGCCCTCCGGCAGCCCCGGCTTGTCGCCAGGGCACCCTCACAATGCAGGGGGGGGACCAGAAACGCTTGATCCCCACCCCTACGACGTGTGTGGGGCCGATGCGATGCGGGTTCGGTACCCACTGGCCCCACTAGGGCTCGAGGCGAGCATACGCTCCTCGCCTTCGACCCTGCCGCCTGCGTCGGAGAGGAAGCGCGTCAGCCGCCGCTTCTCGCTCCCTCTCCGCCTCCTCCTTCTGCGACATTACTTCTTCGCAGAAGGAGGCCACCGCTTCCCATTTCCTCTCGCTACCCAGCATCGCCGCTATTATGCTGTGTAGCGAGAGATCCGCCACCCCCGTCGCTGCCCTGAGGGAAGCTCTTTCCACGGCCCAGCGATTACACTCTTCCAGAGTGTGCTGAGCCGACGAACTGAAAGCCTACGCTAAAATGACAACTTAGATGTCCTTATTTTTGTGACGATTGAAGTGTATATGTTTTCTTGGACACCTTGCCCGCTCAGGTATATCTGCTGCTGACTGTACAGAAGACTCACTCTCTAACAAAACGCGTTTGTTACGATCAGCACAGATATGGCCGCTAGGTGGCGACAGCGCCAGGCGCGGCTTATGGCAAACTCCGAAATTGGAGCCGAACGGATGTACTTTTAGCTACCTGTAGCAAAGCGACGAAATCGCGGAGTGAGACACGCCTGCTATCTGTAAGAATTATTGTACCGTTTGTGGCCAAATAAACATTAAAGACATCTTGCTATGAACCAACCGCAGTTTGAGCAATCGTAATTCATCGATAAGCAATATCGAGTTTAGCCGCATCCTTGTTGACAGTTCGGTTTATTACCATACCCCGGCCGGCGAGAGCAAAAATGCGTTGACAGCTTAATAGTGCGAGGACACACACTTTGGTCGATGTCGATAAAAACAACACGATGTACTGGACCACCGTTATGATATGCAGAAGTATTAATTATTGTTGTAAACAAAATTAAAACCAAGTGTTTGTATTTATTCAGTATTTTATGTAATTTTCGTAATATACAATTAGCATTTTTTCTAAATTTTCTGATTTTAAACTCCTTCGCCTTGCCGATAAAATCCATTTCATCCAACTAAAGGACCGTTCTAAATCTACTGTAGTAATCGGAGCAAAACGAAATAATTCATAGTGATTATGAATTTGTTCTGTATTAGGTAGTTCCACTTCTCTGCCAGATATCAATTTATTTAAATTGTTTAAAGTTAAAATGCCAACGTTCTTCTTCAACACATTCTGATACTTATTGTGAATAACTTTATAATAATAATAATTTTATGTTGATAGAAAATTGTTTTAGGGTTATTCTTAGAAACGCGTGGAGGTATCAAGTTGAAATAAATAACAAATACTAATGGCTCAGTTTAAAAAAAAATTGTGCTTAATTAAAAGTCGACTATTCTATCGACATCCATATGTCGATAGAATAGTCGATATTTAATTAAGCACTAGGAGCAGACGCATTTTTGCTCTCACCGGCCGGGGTATGTTTATTACCCTATCGGAACGGTTTTTTGGCGTCTACAATATATCAATGGTGTAGCGTGTGTGTGTGTGTGTGTGTGTGTGTGTGTGTGTGTGTGTGGGTACTCACGGAGAAGCGCGAGGGGTGCATGGCGGGGGTGGGGGAGCCGGCGGGGGAGGGCGCGGGGGAGCGCAGCCGCCCCTCCCGCCCCTCCCGCCCCGCGCGGGGCTCCTCGGCCGCCAGGCTCTGGAACAACATAACTCCGTTTTAGGTATCGGCAGAAGAGTTAAGCTGAATGACTATACATAGGTATAGTCTGGACATTGGACAAGTTCTAAGTGTACAGTATAATATTATTCATTTCTCATGCTCTGGTCGTTGTTGTTATAAAAAGTGTACAGAAAATGACACCTTTATGCTCTACAACACTTGCTAAGTACGTTTTTAGGGTTCCGTACCCAAAGGGTAAAACGGGACCCTATTACTAAGACTTCGCTGTCCGTCCGTCCGTCCGTCTGTCACCAGGCTGTATCTCACGAACCGTGATAGCTAGACAGTTGAAATTGTCACAGATGATGTATTTCTGTTGCCGCTATAACAACAAATACTAAAAACAATAAAATTAAGATTTAAATCTGGCTCCCATACAACAAACGTGATTTTTGACCAAAGTTAAGCAACTTCGGGAGTGGTCAGTACAGTGACCGTTCTTTTTTTTGCTTTTTTTGTTTTTTTTTGCATTATGGTACGGAACCCTTCGTGCGCGAGTCCGACTCGCACTTGCCCGTTTTTTTTTCTTCTTTCTACAGATAATCAATTAAAATTTTGGTTGTATATAGATTTGTTGACTGTTGTACAATTTCCATTCTAACAGTTTTGAATGATTCACATTAGTTTCTCTAGACTTATATTGCCCGAGATATGAACCATGATTACCTTTCCATCTTCTTTTCTTTAATTTCCATTCTGATAATTAACTCCCCATTCCGTAAATAACGATATTTTTACCTAAATTGTTAATCGAACGTACCCTCAAGAAATACTACTGAAGTTTGTACTTTATAGCCCTATTTTTTTTAATAAGTACACATTTATTTTACTTTCCTCGTATTCGGAATAAGTGAGTGTTTAACTCGACTGTAAGGAACCATTTCAGTCTCGCACTATTGGCGCTCTCACTGCTGCGTTCAAACGCCAAACTACCTCAACAGAGAAGATCCGTCCGCTACTCAAGAGCTTTTCCCACCATATCCATGTGTCGGATGATGGAGCTCATGGGTAGCGTTTTAAAATCCTTTAGTTCCAGATATCCTGCTCCAAAGTCCTTCATTCTTTGTCTGGCGAGGGCGTGACATTCACACATCGTGTTTCACTGTCTCTCCCTCTTCATCCCTTTCATCCCTTGGTTAGCAATCTACTATAGTTACCCGATGTAGACAGTGCGTGTGGCAGGTGAGGCTGATCTTCCTGGTGACGCGTCGCTCGGGGCTAGCTGCGGCGGGTTCATTGCGCCGACAGAGGGCGCGCACCTCACGTGTCAGCCGCGCCACCAGCTCCTCGCTAGGGGATGACGTCTCCTACGAAACAACATTCGATTTAAAAGGATATATACTTGGTCAAGCAAATCCTGTCAGTAACAAAAGGAGGCAAATTTGAAAGATTTCGGGTTAGCAACATTATTTTCGAATAATTCTTCAATCAAGTGTAATCTGTGTATTATCTGTGGAATGTGGATCGTGAATGACAGCCATCTTGTTTGTTTACATTCTGAATCGTTGCTATTTCAAGAGAAATTGCTGTCACCATTAAATACCAATGTATAAAATAATTGGGAAGGAACTGGCTCTTGAGACACAGAGAAACCTACTTGAGAGCCAGGAACCAATGTTATGTAACAACTCAAAGTTGCAATAAAGATGATTTATTTTTATTTTTAATATTGTGCATGAACCTCAAAGTCAAGGTGCCTACAATGTACAATCGTACTTCTAGTGAAATGTTATCTGTGGTCGTGCACGCAAAAGGATACCAACCCTAATAATTGCTCGGAGCAATGCTGAGCCGAACGGAGCCGAGTTTGCCCGAAGTCAGGAGTATCTCCCCACTGGTCTCATATAGTTGTTGAGTGCATCAGTTGACTCACCACGGGGTCGTCCAGGTCGACCTGAGTGAGGGTGGTGTTGGTCTCCATGGCGGCGAGGATCGCTTGCAGCTCCGCGCCCAGCCTGTTGTCGCGCAGGTCTATCATTAGTCTCATATAGTCGTTGAGTGCATCAGTTGACTCACCACGGGGTCGTCCAGGTCGACCTGAGTGAGGGTGGTGTTGGTCTCCATGGCGGCGAGGATCGCCTGCAGCTCCGCGCCCAGCCTGTTGTCGCGCAGGTCTATCATTAGTCTCATACAGTCGTTGAGTGCATCAGTCGACTCACCACGGGGTCGTCCAGGTCGACCTGAGTGAGGGTGGTGTTGGTCTCCATGGCGGCGAGGATCGCCTGCAGCTCCGCGCCCAGCCTGTTGTCGCGCAGGTCTATCATTAGTCTCATACAGTCGTTGAGTGCATCAGTCGACTCACCACGGGGTCGTCCAGGTCGACCTGAGTGAGGGTGGTGTTGGTCTCCATGGCGGCGAGGATCGCCTGCAGCTCCGCGCCCAGCCTGTTGTCGCGCAGGTCTATCATTAGTCTCATATAGTCGTTAAGTGCATCAGTCGACTCACCACGGGGTCGTCCAGGTCGACCTGAGTGAGGGTGGTGTTGGTCTCCATGGCGGCGAGGATCGCCTGCAGCTCCGCGCCCAGCCTGTAGTCGCGCAGGTCTATCATTAGTCTCATATAGTCGTTAAGTGCAGTTGACTCACCACGGGGTCGTCCAGGTCGACCTGAGTGAGGGTGGTGTTGGTCTCCATGGCGGCGAGGATCGCCTGCAGCCCCTCAGCACCCAGTCTGTTGTCGCGCAGGTCTATTCTCTGTTACAAATACATAGTTTAGTTTAGTTTACTTATTTCATAATGATAAATTACAGTATAAATTATTTTTTCGCTAATCTATATGAATTTACATTATGATCGTCAATAATTTAGCGTGTACACATAGTTATACAACGTCAACAATGAACAACAAATTACAAATTTATAATTTAAAAAGAAATGTGAGAACATCGTCAAATTGAAAAAAAAAAACTCAAATATATAAAATATATAATATATATATTATATTAAATGTGTGTCTGTCTATTTGTTACCTTTAAACGCTTAAACCGCTGGACCGATTTAGTTGAAATTTGGTATAGAAATAGTTTGAGGCCCTGCGAAGGAGCTTTATATAAAGGCAATATTTTTTGTAAATTTTAAACTTATTTAAGTTCAATAGTATCGTTTTTGCTCGATATAAAATTAATTCGTAATTGCCCCCCTCTACCTTAAGCGTATTTTAAGACTAACTTCAAACTGTTTTATTACTTTTATTATTTTGGACCGTACCGCTCGCAGTCGCCGTCATTCTCATACTTTAGAATCTAGATCACCTAGAAAACGGTTGCCGAGGTCGAGTACAGGTTTAAAGGTCGGCGTGTAGTGTACCTGCAGATGCGTGTCCTGCGCGAGCGCCTGCTGCAGCAGCGGCGCGGCGTCGGCCAGGATCCTGGCGCCCTGCAGCCCGAGCGAGAGCAGCGCGCCCGCGCCCGCCACGCGCACGCCGGCCGCGCCGATGGCGTTGTGTAGTGTAGTGTACCTGCAGATGCGTGTCCTGCGCGAGCGCCTGCTGCAGCAGCGGCGCGGCGTCGGCCAGGATCCTGGCGCCCTGCAGCCCGAGCGAGAGCAGCGCGCCCGCGCCCGCCACGCGCACGCCGGCCGCGCCGATGGCGTTGTGTAGTGTAGTGTAGTGTACCTGCAGATGCGTGTCCTGCGCGAGCGCCTGCTGCAGCAGCGGCGCGGCGTCGGCCAGGATCCTGGCGCCCTGCAGCCCGAGCGAGAGCAGCGCGCCCGCGCCCGCCACGCGCACGCCGGCCGCGCCGATGGCGTTGTGTAGTGTAGTGTACCTGCAGATGCGTGTCCTGCGCGAGCGCCTGCTGCAGCAGCGGCGCGGCGTCGGCCAGGATCCTGGCGCCCTGCAGCCCGAGCGAGAGCAGCGCGCCCGCGCCCGCCACGCGCACGCCGGCCGCGCCGATGGCGTTGTGTAGTGTAGTGTAGTGTACCTGCAGATGCGTGTCCTGCGCGAGCGCCTGCTGCAGCAGCGGCGCGGCGTCGGCCAGGATCCTGGCGCCCTGCAGCCCGAGCGAGAGCAGCGCGCCCGCGCCCGCCACGCGCACGCCGGCCGCGCCGATGGCGTTGTGTAGTGTAGTGTAGTGTACCTGCAGATGCGTGTCCTGCGCGAGCGCCTGCTGCAGCAGCGGCGCGGCGTCGGCCAGGATCCTGGCGCCCTGCAGCCCGAGCGAGAGCAGCGCGCCCGCGCCCGCCACGCGCACGCCGGCCGCGCCGATGGCGTTGTGTAGTGTAGTGTACCTGCAGATGCGTGTCCTGCGCGAGCGCCTGCTGCAGCAGCGGCGCGGCGTCGGCCAGGATCCTGGCGCCCTGCAGCCCGAGCGAGAGCAGCGCGCCCGCGCCCGCCACGCGCACGCCGGCCGCGCCGATGGCGTTGTGTAGTGTAGTGTACCTGCAGATGCGTGTCCTGCGCGAGCGCCTGCTGCAGCAGCGGCGCGGCGTCGGCCAGGATCCTGGCGCCCTGCAGCCCGAGCGAGAGCAGCGCGCCCGCGCCCGCCACGCGCACGCCGGCCGCGCCGATGGCGTTGTGTAGTGTAGTGTACCTGCAGATGCGTGTCCTGCGCGAGCGCCTGCTGCAGCAGCGGCGCGGCGTCGGCCAGGATCCTGGCGCCCTGCAGCCCGAGCGAGAGCAGCGCGCCCGCGCCCGCCACGCGCACGCCGGCCGCGCCGATGGCGTTGTGTAGTGTAGTGTAGTGTACCTGCAGATGCGTGTCCTGCGCGAGCGCCTGCTGCAGCAGCGGCGCGGCGTCGGCCAGGATCCTGGCGCCCTGCAGCCCGAGCGAGAGCAGCGCGCCCGCGCCCGCCACGCGCACGCCGGCCGCGCCGATGGCGTTGTGTAGTGTAGTGTAGTGTACCTGCAGATGCGTGTCCTGCGCGAGCGCCTGCTGCAGCAGCGGCGCGGCGTCGGCCAGGATCCTGGCGCCCTGCAGCCCGAGCGAGAGCAGCGCGCCCGCGCCCGCCACGCGCACGCCGGCCGCGCCGATGGCGTTGTGTAGTGTAGTGTAGTGTACCTGCAGATGCGTGTCCTGCGCGAGCGCCTGCTGCAGCAGCGGCGCGGCGTCGGCCAGGATCCTGGCGCCCTGCAGCCCGAGCGAGAGCAGCGCGCCCGCGCCCGCCACGCGCACGCCGGCCGCGCCGATGGCGTTGTGTAGTGTAGTGTACCTGCAGATGCGTGTCCTGCGCGAGCGCCTGCTGCAGCAGCGGCGCGGCGTCGGCCAGGATCCTGGCGCCCTGCAGCCCGAGCGAGAGCAGCGCGCCCGCGCCCGCCACGCGCACGCCGGCCGCGCCGATGGCGTTGTGTAGTGTAGTGTACCTGCAGATGCGTGTCCTGCGCGAGCGCCTGCTGCAGCAGCGGCGCGGCGTCGGCCAGGATCCTGGCGCCCTGCAGCCCGAGCGAGAGCAGCGCGCCCGCGCCCGCCACGCGCACGCCGGCCGCGCCGATGGCGTTGTGTAGTGTAGTGTACCTGCAGATGCGTGTCCTGCGCGAGCGCCTGCTGCAGCAGCGGCGCGGCGTCGGCCAGGATCCTGGCGCCCTGCAGCCCGAGCGAGAGCAGCGCGCCCGCGCCCGCCACGCGCACGCCGGCCGCGCCGATGGCGTTGTGTAGTGTAGTGTACCTGCAGATGCGTGTCCTGCGCGAGCGCCTGCTGCAGCAGCGGCGCGGCGTCGGCCAGGATCCTGGCGCCCTGCAGCCCGAGCGAGAGCAGCGCGCCCGCGCCCGCCACGCGCACGCCGGCCGCGCCGATGGCGTTGTGTAGTGTAGTGTAGTGTACCTGCAGATGCGTGTCCTGCGCGAGCGCCTGCTGCAGCAGCGGCGCGGCGTCGGCCAGGATCCTGGCGCCCTGCAGCCCGAGCGAGAGCAGCGCGCCCGCGCCCGCCACGCGCACGCCGGCCGCGCCGATGGCGTTGTGTAGTGTAGTGTAGTGTACCTGCAGATGCGTGTCCTGCGCGAGCGCCTGCTGCAGCAGCGGCGCGGCGTCGGCCAGGATCCTGGCGCCCTGCAGCCCGAGCGAGAGCAGCGCGCCCGCGCCCGCCACGCGCACGCCGGCCGCGCCGATGGCGTTGTGTAGTGTAGTGTAGTGTACCTGCAGATGCGTGTCCTGCGCGAGCGCCTGCTGCAGCAGCGGCGCGGCGTCGGCCAGGATCCTGGCGCCCTGCAGCCCGAGCGAGAGCAGCGCGCCCGCGCCCGCCACGCGCACGCCGGCCGCGCCGATGGCGTTGTGTAGTGTAGTGTACCTGCAGATGCGTGTCCTGCGCGAGCGCCTGCTGCAGCAGCGGCGCGGCGTCGGCCAGGATCCTGGCGCCCTGCAGCCCGAGCGAGAGCAGCGCGCCCGCGCCCGCCACGCGCACGCCGGCCGCGCCGATGGCGTTGTGTAGTGTAGTGTAGTGTACCTGCAGATGCGTGTCCTGCGCGAGCGCCTGCTGCAGCAGCGGCGCGGCGTCGGCCAGGATCCTGGCGCCCTGCAGCCCGAGCGAGAGCAGCGCGCCCGCGCCCGCCACGCGCACGCCGGCCGCGCCGATGGCGTTGTGTAGTGTAGTGTACCTGCAGATGCGTGTCCTGCGCGAGCGCCTGCTGCAGCAGCGGCGCGGCGTCGGCCAGGATCCTGGCGCCCTGCAGCCCGAGCGAGAGCAGCGCGCCCGCGCCCGCCACGCGCACGCCGGCCGCGCCGATGGCGTTGTGTAGTGTAGTGTAGTGTACCTGCAGATGCGTGTCCTGCGCGAGCGCCTGCTGCAGCAGCGGCGCGGCGTCGGCCAGGATCCTGGCGCCCTGCAGCCCGAGCGAGAGCAGCGCGCCCGCGCCCGCCACGCGCACGCCGGCCGCGCCGATGGCGTTGTGTAGTGTAGTGTAGTGTACCTGCAGATGCGTGTCCTGCGCGAGCGCCTGCTGCAGCAGCGGCGCGGCGTCGGCCAGGATCCTGGCGCCCTGCAGCCCGAGCGAGAGCAGCGCGCCCGCGCCCGCCACGCGCACGCCGGCCGCGCCGATGGCGTTGTGTAGTGTAGTGTAGTGTACCTGCAGATGCGTGTCCTGCGCGAGCGCCTGCTGCAGCAGCGGCGCGGCGTCGGCCAGGATCCTGGCGCCCTGCAGCCCGAGCGAGAGCAGCGCGCCCGCGCCCGCCACGCGCACGCCGGCCGCGCCGATGGCGTTGTGTAGTGTAGTGTAGTGTACCTGCAGATGCGTGTCCTGCGCGAGCGCCTGCTGCAGCAGCGGCGCGGCGTCGGCCAGGATCCTGGCGCCCTGCAGCCCGAGCGAGAGCAGCGCGCCCGCGCCCGCCACGCGCACGCCGGCCGCGCCGATGGCGTTGTGTAGTGTAGTGTAGTGTACCTGCAGATGCGTGTCCTGCGCGAGCGCCTGCTGCAGCAGCGGCGCGGCGTCGGCCAGGATCCTGGCGCCCTGCAGCCCGAGCGAGAGCAGCGCGCCCGCGCCCGCCACGCGCACGCCGGCCGCGCCGATGGCGTTGTGTAGTGTAGTGTAGTGTACCTGCAGATGCGTGTCCTGCGCGAGCGCCTGCTGCAGCAGCGGCGCGGCGTCGGCCAGGATCCTGGCGCCCTGCAGCCCGAGCGAGAGCAGCGCGCCCGCGCCCGCCACGCGCACGCCGGCCGCGCCGATGGCGTTGTGTAGTGTAGTGTAGTGTACCTGCAGATGCGTGTCCTGCGCGAGCGCCTGCTGCAGCAGCGGCGCGGCGTCGGCCAGGATCCTGGCGCCCTGCAGCCCGAGCGAGAGCAGCGCGCCCGCGCCCGCCACGCGCACGCCGGCCGCGCCGATGGCGTTGTGTAGTGTAGTGTAGTGTACCTGCAGATGCGTGTCCTGCGCGAGCGCCTGCTGCAGCAGCGGCGCGGCGTCGGCCAGGATCCTGGCGCCCTGCAGCCCGAGCGAGAGCAGCGCGCCCGCGCCCGCCACGCGCACGCCGGCCGCGCCGATGGCGTTGTGTAGTGTAGTGTAGTGTACCTGCAGATGCGTGTCCTGCGCGAGCGCCTGCTGCAGCAGCGGCGCGGCGTCGGCCAGGATCCTGGCGCCCTGCAGCCCGAGCGAGAGCAGCGCGCCCGCGCCCGCCACGCGCACGCCGGCCGCGCCGATGGCGTTGTGTAGTGTAGTGTAGTGTACCTGCAGATGCGTGTCCTGCGCGAGCGCCTGCTGCAGCAGCGGCGCGGCGTCGGCCAGGATCCTGGCGCCCTGCAGCCCGAGCGAGAGCAGCGCGCCCGCGCCCGCCACGCGCACGCCGGCCGCGCCGATGGCGTTGTGTAGTGTAGTGTAGTGTACCTGCAGATGCGTGTCCTGCGCGAGCGCCTGCTGCAGCAGCGGCGCGGCGTCGGCCAGGATCCTGGCGCCCTGCAGCCCGAGCGAGAGCAGCGCGCCCGCGCCCGCCACGCGCACGCCGGCCGCGCCGATGGCGTTGTGTAGTGTAGTGTAGTGTACCTGCAGATGCGTGTCCTGCGCGAGCGCCTGCTGCAGCAGCGGCGCGGCGTCGGCCAGGATCCTGGCGCCCTGCAGCCCGAGCGAGAGCAGCGCGCCCGCGCCCGCCACGCGCACGCCGGCCGCGCCGATGGCGTTGTGTAGTGTAGTGTAGTGTACCTGCAGATGCGTGTCCTGCGCGAGCGCCTGCTGCAGCAGCGGCGCGGCGTCGGCCAGGATCCTGGCGCCCTGCAGCCCGAGCGAGAGCAGCGCGCCCGCGCCCGCCACGCGCACGCCGGCCGCGCCGATGGCGTTGTGTAGTGTAGTGTAGTGTACCTGCAGATGCGTGTCCTGCGCGAGCGCCTGCTGCAGCAGCGGCGCGGCGTCGGCCAGGATCCTGGCGCCCTGCAGCCCGAGCGAGAGCAGCGCGCCCGCGCCCGCCACGCGCACGCCGGCCGCGCCGATGGCGTTGTGTAGTGTAGTGTAGTGTACCTGCAGATGCGTGTCCTGCGCGAGCGCCTGCTGCAGCAGCGGCGCGGCGTCGGCCAGGATCCTGGCGCCCTGCAGCCCGAGCGAGAGCAGCGCGCCCGCGCCCGCCACGCGCACGCCGGCCGCGCCGATGGCGTTGTGTAGTGTAGTGTAGTGTACCTGCAGATGCGTGTCCTGCGCGAGCGCCTGCTGCAGCAGCGGCGCGGCGTCGGCCAGGATCCTGGCGCCCTGCAGCCCGAGCGAGAGCAGCGCGCCCGCGCCCGCCACGCGCACGCCGGCCGCGCCGATGGCGTTGTGTAGTGTAGTGTAGTGTACCTGCAGATGCGTGTCCTGCGCGAGCGCCTGCTGCAGCAGCGGCGCGGCGTCGGCCAGGATCCTGGCGCCCTGCAGCCCGAGCGAGAGCAGCGCGCCCGCGCCCGCCACGCGCACGCCGGCCGCGCCGATGGCGTTGTGTAGTGTAGTGTAGTGTACCTGCAGATGCGTGTCCTGCGCGAGCGCCTGCTGCAGCAGCGGCGCGGCGTCGGCCAGGATCCTGGCGCCCTGCAGCCCGAGCGAGAGCAGCGCGCCCGCGCCCGCCACGCGCACGCCGGCCGCGCCGATGGCGTTGTGTAGTGTAGTGTAGTGTACCTGCAGATGCGTGTCCTGCGCGAGCGCCTGCTGCAGCAGCGGCGCGGCGTCGGCCAGGATCCTGGCGCCCTGCAGCCCGAGCGAGAGCAGCGCGCCCGCGCCCGCCACGCGCACGCCGGCCGCGCCGATGGCGTTGTGTAGTGTAGTGTAGTGTACCTGCAGATGCGTGTCCTGCGCGAGCGCCTGCTGCAGCAGCGGCGCGGCGTCGGCCAGGATCCTGGCGCCCTGCAGCCCGAGCGAGAGCAGCGCGCCCGCGCCCGCCACGCGCACGCCGGCCGCGCCGATGGCGTTGTGTAGTGTAGTGTAGTGTACCTGCAGATGCGTGTCCTGCGCGAGCGCCTGCTGCAGCAGCGGCGCGGCGTCGGCCAGGATCCTGGCGCCCTGCAGCCCGAGCGAGAGCAGCGCGCCCGCGCCCGCCACGCGCACGCCGGCCGCGCCGATGGCGTTGTGTAGTGTAGTGTAGTGTACCTGCAGATGCGTGTCCTGCGCGAGCGCCTGCTGCAGCAGCGGCGCGGCGTCGGCCAGGATCCTGGCGCCCTGCAGCCCGAGCGAGAGCAGCGCGCCCGCGCCCGCCACGCGCACGCCGGCCGCGCCGATGGCGTTGTGTAGTGTAGTGTAGTGTACCTGCAGATGCGTGTCCTGCGCGAGCGCCTGCTGCAGCAGCGGCGCGGCGTCGGCCAGGATCCTGGCGCCCTGCAGCCCGAGCGAGAGCAGCGCGCCCGCGCCCGCCACGCGCACGCCGGCCGCGCCGATGGCGTTGTGTAGTGTAGTGTAGTGTACCTGCAGATGCGTGTCCTGCGCGAGCGCCTGCTGCAGCAGCGGCGCGGCGTCGGCCAGGATCCTGGCGCCCTGCAGCCCGAGCGAGAGCAGCGCGCCCGCGCCCGCCACGCGCACGCCGGCCGCGCCGATGGCGTTGTGTAGTGTAGTGTAGTGTACCTGCAGATGCGTGTCCTGCGCGAGCGCCTGCTGCAGCAGCGGCGCGGCGTCGGCCAGGATCCTGGCGCCCTGCAGCCCGAGCGAGAGCAGCGCGCCCGCGCCCGCCACGCGCACGCCGGCCGCGCCGATGGCGTTGTGTAGTGTAGTGTAGTGTACCTGCAGATGCGTGTCCTGCGCGAGCGCCTGCTGCAGCAGCGGCGCGGCGTCGGCCAGGATCCTGGCGCCCTGCAGCCCGAGCGAGAGCAGCGCGCCCGCGCCCGCCACGCGCACGCCGGCCGCGCCGATGGCGTTGTGTAGTGTAGTGTAGTGTACCTGCAGATGCGTGTCCTGCGCGAGCGCCTGCTGCAGCAGCGGCGCGGCGTCGGCCAGGATCCTGGCGCCCTGCAGCCCGAGCGAGAGCAGCGCGCCCGCGCCCGCCACGCGCACGCCGGCCGCGCCGATGGCGTTGTGTAGTGTAGTGTAGTGTACCTGCAGATGCGTGTCCTGCGCGAGCGCCTGCTGCAGCAGCGGCGCGGCGTCGGCCAGGATCCTGGCGCCCTGCAGCCCGAGCGAGAGCAGCGCGCCCGCGCCCGCCACGCGCACGCCGGCCGCGCCGATGGCGTTGTGTAGTGTAGTGTAGTGTACCTGCAGATGCGTGTCCTGCGCGAGCGCCTGCTGCAGCAGCGGCGCGGCGTCGGCCAGGATCCTGGCGCCCTGCAGCCCGAGCGAGAGCAGCGCGCCCGCGCCCGCCACGCGCACGCCGGCCGCGCCGATGGCGTTGTGTAGTGTAGTGTAGTGTACCTGCAGATGCGTGTCCTGCGCGAGCGCCTGCTGCAGCAGCGGCGCGGCGTCGGCCAGGATCCTGGCGCCCTGCAGCCCGAGCGAGAGCAGCGCGCCCGCGCCCGCCACGCGCACGCCGGCCGCGCCGATGGCGTTGTGTAGTGTAGTGTAGTGTACCTGCAGATGCGTGTCCTGCGCGAGCGCCTGCTGCAGCAGCGGCGCGGCGTCGGCCAGGATCCTGGCGCCCTGCAGCCCGAGCGAGAGCAGCGCGCCCGCGCCCGCCACGCGCACGCCGGCCGCGCCGATGGCGTTGTGTAGTGTAGTGTAGTGTACCTGCAGATGCGTGTCCTGCGCGAGCGCCTGCTGCAGCAGCGGCGCGGCGTCGGCCAGGATCCTGGCGCCCTGCAGCCCGAGCGAGAGCAGCGCGCCCGCGCCCGCCACGCGCACGCCGGCCGCGCCGATGGCGTTGTGTAGTGTAGTGTAGTGTACCTGCAGATGCGTGTCCTGCGCGAGCGCCTGCTGCAGCAGCGGCGCGGCGTCGGCCAGGATCCTGGCGCCCTGCAGCCCGAGCGAGAGCAGCGCGCCCGCGCCCGCCACGCGCACGCCGGCCGCGCCGATGGCGTTGTGTAGTGTAGTGTAGTGTACCTGCAGATGCGTGTCCTGCGCGAGCGCCTGCTGCAGCAGCGGCGCGGCGTCGGCCAGGATCCTGGCGCCCTGCAGCCCGAGCGAGAGCAGCGCGCCCGCGCCCGCCACGCGCACGCCGGCCGCGCCGATGGCGTTGTGTAGTGTAGTGTAGTGTACCTGCAGATGCGTGTCCTGCGCGAGCGCCTGCTGCAGCAGCGGCGCGGCGTCGGCCAGGATCCTGGCGCCCTGCAGCCCGAGCGAGAGCAGCGCGCCCGCGCCCGCCACGCGCACGCCGGCCGCGCCGATGGCGTTGTGTAGTGTAGTGTAGTGTACCTGCAGATGCGTGTCCTGCGCGAGCGCCTGCTGCAGCAGCGGCGCGGCGTCGGCCAGGATCCTGGCGCCCTGCAGCCCGAGCGAGAGCAGCGCGCCCGCGCCCGCCACGCGCACGCCGGCCGCGCCGATGGCGTTGTGTAGTGTAGTGTAGTGTACCTGCAGATGCGTGTCCTGCGCGAGCGCCTGCTGCAGCAGCGGCGCGGCGTCGGCCAGGATCCTGGCGCCCTGCAGCCCGAGCGAGAGCAGCGCGCCCGCGCCCGCCACGCGCACGCCGGCCGCGCCGATGGCGTTGTGTAGTGTAGTGTAGTGTACCTGCAGATGCGTGTCCTGCGCGAGCGCCTGCTGCAGCAGCGGCGCGGCGTCGGCCAGGATCCTGGCGCCCTGCAGCCCGAGCGAGAGCAGCGCGCCCGCGCCCGCCACGCGCACGCCGGCCGCGCCGATGGCGTTGTGTAGTGTAGTGTAGTGTACCTGCAGATGCGTGTCCTGCGCGAGCGCCTGCTGCAGCAGCGGCGCGGCGTCGGCCAGGATCCTGGCGCCCTGCAGCCCGAGCGAGAGCAGCGCGCCCGCGCCCGCCACGCGCACGCCGGCCGCGCCGATGGCGTTGTGTAGTGTAGTGTAGTGTACCTGCAGATGCGTGTCCTGCGCGAGCGCCTGCTGCAGCAGCGGCGCGGCGTCGGCCAGGATCCTGGCGCCCTGCAGCCCGAGCGAGAGCAGCGCGCCCGCGCCCGCCACGCGCACGCCGGCCGCGCCGATGGCGTTGTGTAGTGTAGTGTACCTGCAGATGCGTGTCCTGCGCGAGCGCCTGCTGCAGCAGCGGCGCGGCGTCGGCCAGGATCCTGGCGCCCTGCAGCCCGAGCGAGAGCAGCGCGCCCGCGCCCGCCACGCGCACGCCGGCCGCGCCGATGGCGTTGTGTAGTGTAGTGTACCTGCAGATGCGTGTCCTGCGCGAGCGCCTGCTGCAGCAGCGGCGCGGCGTCGGCCAGGATCCTGGCGCCCTGCAGCCCGAGCGAGAGCAGCGCGCCCGCGCCCGCCACGCGCACGCCGGCCGCGCCGATGGCGTTGTGTAGTGTAGTGTAGTGTACCTGCAGATGCGTGTCCTGCGCGAGCGCCTGCTGCAGCAGCGGCGCGGCGTCGGCCAGGATCCTGGCGCCCTGCAGCCCGAGCGAGAGCAGCGCGCCCGCGCCCGCCACGCGCACGCCGGCCGCGCCGATGGCGTTGTGTAGTGTAGTGTACCTGCAGATGCGTGTCCTGCGCGAGCGCCTGCTGCAGCAGCGGCGCGGCGTCGGCCAGGATCCTGGCGCCCTGCAGCCCGAGCGAGAGCAGCGCGCCCGCGCCCGCCACGCGCACGCCGGCCGCGCCGATGGCGTTGTGTAGTGTAGTGTACCTGCAGATGCGTGTCCTGCGCGAGCGCCTGCTGCAGCAGCGGCGCGGCGTCGGCCAGGATCCTGGCGCCCTGCAGCCCGAGCGAGAGCAGCGCGCCCGCGCCCGCCACGCGCACGCCGGCCGCGCCGATGGCGTTGTGTAGTGTAGTGTAGTGTACCTGCAGATGCGTGTCCTGCGCGAGCGCCTGCTGCAGCAGCGGCGCGGCGTCGGCCAGGATCCTGGCGCCCTGCAGCCCGAGCGAGAGCAGCGCGCCCGCGCCCGCCACGCGCACGCCGGCCGCGCCGATGGCGTTGTGTAGTGTAGTGTAGTGTACCTGCAGATGCGTGTCCTGCGCGAGCGCCTGCTGCAGCAGCGGCGCGGCGTCGGCCAGGATCCTGGCGCCCTGCAGCCCGAGCGAGAGCAGCGCGCCCGCGCCCGCCACGCGCACGCCGGCCGCGCCGATGGCGTTGTGTAGTGTAGTGTAGTGTACCTGCAGATGCGTGTCCTGCGCGAGCGCCTGCTGCAGCAGCGGCGCGGCGTCGGCCAGGATCCTGGCGCCCTGCAGCCCGAGCGAGAGCAGCGCGCCCGCGCCCGCCACGCGCACGCCGGCCGCGCCGATGGCGTTGTGTAGTGTAGTGTAGTGTACCTGCAGATGCGTGTCCTGCGCGAGCGCCTGCTGCAGCAGCGGCGCGGCGTCGGCCAGGATCCTGGCGCCCTGCAGCCCGAGCGAGAGCAGCGCGCCCGCGCCCGCCACGCGCACGCCGGCCGCGCCGATGGCGTTGTGTAGTGTAGTGTAGTGTACCTGCAGATGCGTGTCCTGCGCGAGCGCCTGCTGCAGCAGCGGCGCGGCGTCGGCCAGGATCCTGGCGCCCTGCAGCCCGAGCGAGAGCAGCGCGCCCGCGCCCGCCACGCGCACGCCGGCCGCGCCGATGGCGTTGTGTAGTGTAGTGTAGTGTACCTGCAGATGCGTGTCCTGCGCGAGCGCCTGCTGCAGCAGCGGCGCGGCGTCGGCCAGGATCCTGGCGCCCTGCAGCCCGAGCGAGAGCAGCGCGCCCGCGCCCGCCACGCGCACGCCGGCCGCGCCGATGGCGTTGTGTAGTGTAGTGTAGTGTACCTGCAGATGCGTGTCCTGCGCGAGCGCCTGCTGCAGCAGCGGCGCGGCGTCGGCCAGGATCCTGGCGCCCTGCAGCCCGAGCGAGAGCAGCGCGCCCGCGCCCGCCACGCGCACGCCGGCCGCGCCGATGGCGTTGTGTAGTGTAGTGTAGTGTACCTGCAGATGCGTGTCCTGCGCGAGCGCCTGCTGCAGCAGCGGCGCGGCGTCGGCCAGGATCCTGGCGCCCTGCAGCCCGAGCGAGAGCAGCGCGCCCGCGCCCGCCACGCGCACGCCGGCCGCGCCGATGGCGTTGTGTAGTGTAGTGTACCTGCAGATGCGTGTCCTGCGCGAGCGCCTGCTGCAGCAGCGGCGCGGCGTCGGCCAGGATCCTGGCGCCCTGCAGCCCGAGCGAGAGCAGCGCGCCCGCGCCCGCCACGCGCACGCCGGCCGCGCCGATGGCGTTGTGTAGTGTAGTGTAGTGTACCTGCAGATGCGTGTCCTGCGCGAGCGCCTGCTGCAGCAGCGGCGCGGCGTCGGCCAGGATCCTGGCGCCCTGCAGCCCGAGCGAGAGCAGCGCGCCCGCGCCCGCCACGCGCACGCCGGCCGCGCCGATGGCGTTGTGTAGTGTAGTGTACCTGCAGATGCGTGTCCTGCGCGAGCGCCTGCTGCAGCAGCGGCGCGGCGTCGGCCAGGATCCTGGCGCCCTGCAGCCCGAGCGAGAGCAGCGCGCCCGCGCCCGCCACGCGCACGCCGGCCGCGCCGATGGCGTTGTGTAGTGTAGTGTAGTGTACCTGCAGATGCGTGTCCTGCGCGAGCGCCTGCTGCAGCAGCGGCGCGGCGTCGGCCAGGATCCTGGCGCCCTGCAGCCCGAGCGAGAGCAGCGCGCCCGCGCCCGCCACGCGCACGCCGGCCGCGCCGATGGCGTTGTGTAGTGTAGTGTACCTGCAGATGCGTGTCCTGCGCGAGCGCCTGCTGCAGCAGCGGCGCGGCGTCGGCCAGGATCCTGGCGCCCTGCAGCCCGAGCGAGAGCAGCGCGCCCGCGCCCGCCACGCGCACGCCGGCCGCGCCGATGGCGTTGTGTAGTGTAGTGTAGTGTACCTGCAGATGCGTGTCCTGCGCGAGCGCCTGCTGCAGCAGCGGCGCGGCGTCGGCCAGGATCCTGGCGCCCTGCAGCCCGAGCGAGAGCAGCGCGCCCGCGCCCGCCACGCGCACGCCGGCCGCGCCGATGGCGTTGTGTAGTGTAGTGTAGTGTACCTGCAGATGCGTGTCCTGCGCGAGCGCCTGCTGCAGCAGCGGCGCGGCGTCGGCCAGGATCCTGGCGCCCTGCAGCCCGAGCGAGAGCAGCGCGCCCGCGCCCGCCACGCGCACGCCGGCCGCGCCGATGGCGTTGTGTAGTGTAGTGTAGTGTACCTGCAGATGCGTGTCCTGCGCGAGCGCCTGCTGCAGCAGCGGCGCGGCGTCGGCCAGGATCCTGGCGCCCTGCAGCCCGAGCGAGAGCAGCGCGCCCGCGCCCGCCACGCGCACGCCGGCCGCGCCGATGGCGTTGTGTAGTGTAGTGTACCTGCAGATGCGTGTCCTGCGCGAGCGCCTGCTGCAGCAGCGGCGCGGCGTCGGCCAGGATCCTGGCGCCCTGCAGCCCGAGCGAGAGCAGCGCGCCCGCGCCCGCCACGCGCACGCCGGCCGCGCCGATGGCGTTGCGCCCCACGTTCAGCACGCACAGGGACTTGGACGCACGCTGTATAAACACAACGAGTTAACAATACCGCTTTGAGGTTGACTCAGAACCAGGATAAATGGCGTACTCGAAGAGAGGCCTATGCTTAACACATTCATTACCACTAAGTGCTATGGGTTACGCTCGTAGCGCGTAGCCACGGTTTCGCCGTATGTAGCGCGTAGTCGCTACGAACAGTGTACCCGACAGTCGGGTTCTTGGTGTTGAATGTGTTAAAAGTGGGCGATAAAAGGCTGATATGTTGATGATGACATTGAGGTCACACTAGCATCTTTCAAACGTCAAAGTCTAGTCACCATTATAAAAAATAGCGTCACTGCGCAGTTTTGCCAACCGGCAGCCATAGAAATGACTAGACACCGACGCTCATAAGAAGCTAAACTAGTCTTTAACCGTACGCAGAGAGGGCCAATAGAGTACTCTCTCCAGACGAATGTTATGCCGGGGAATCAAAGTCCATTGATTGGTCAAAGTTATATATAGTAACTGACATTTGTAACTCCGTAAGCGCGATGTAGAACATACTAACGCCATCTGTTATAATCAATGTGAAATATGTGTAGAGAGAGTAATATGAAATGTGTGTGGACATACCACCATCCTGGCGAGGTGGTGCGCCGCGTTGCGGGTGAGCTGGTTGTTCCACAGCACCAGGAACGCCAGCCCGCGCGCCTCGTGCCCGCCGCCCATCACTGCAACAACAACAACACACGTCACACAACAACAACAAAACACGTTACCAATGGCGACGCGTCAAAGATATCCATAGGCAAGCCGGGGCTAATTTGGCTTACATATTTGTTTTCAATTCTGCTCAAACGTCCAAAAACAGGCAAGTCGGTGGGGATCGGCTTTTATGGACGCGCCGCCACTGCACGTTACACAACAACAACACACGTTATACTGCAACAACTACACATAAATTGTTGTTCAGTCAGCAGCAGAAGTTGCTAAGCGAGCTAGGTGTTCAAAATGATCTTGACGCGACTTTATTATTAAGAGAATAAGAGCGTATCTAGGTAATTTTGAACACCTCGCCCGCTTAGCAACTTCTGTTGCTCACTGTTCAATACAATTTTCGTTTGTTGCGACACTAGAGAATTCTAGTGTCACGTAGTGGTACTGATAATTCCGCTATTCGATGCTAGATGTCGACTGCGAAAATAATAGTCATTTTGGGACAGAAAACTGATGTATGGAGTGAGCACTCATTACTAGCCTCTATGCCATGACCACTCTGTCAAGAGTGAAACGACTATGATGATGATGATGGGTATACACTCACTAGGGCACGTGTGTGGTGACATGGGCGAGCTGGTGGCGGAGGGCGGGGACTGTGTGGACTGCTCGACCAGCGCGTCCGCTATGTGACCCACGCCCGCGTCCTGTACACGACTATGATGATGATGATGGGTACACTCACTAGGGCACGTGTGTGGTGACATGGGCGAGCTGGTGGCGGAGGGCGGGGACTGTGTGGACTGCTCGACCAGCGCGTCCGCTATGTGACCCACGCCCGCGTCCTGTACACGACTATGATGATGATGATGGGTACACTCACTAGGGCACGTGTGTGGTGACATGGGCGAGCTGGTGGCGGAGGGCGGGGACTGTGTGGACTGCTCGACCAGCGCGTCCGCTATGTGACCCACGCCCGCGTCCTGTACACGACTATGATGATGATGATGGGTACACTCACTAGGGCACGTGTGTGGTGACATGGGCGAGCTGGTGGCGGAGGGCGGGGACTGTGTGGACTGCTCGACCAGCGCGTCCGCTATGTGACCCACGCCCGCGTCCTATAAACATAAAATTACTTTATAACAAATTTTCTGACACACAGACATATTAATATATTAAGAACGGGTCACGTACGTTTAAGTCGAAAAACACTCATCGCGAGCTCCTGATGACACTCCTCGGTACGGAGTGAAACATGTCGAGCGTTATCGACTTAAAATACGTGAGTGACCCATTCTTAATATATTTAATACAATTAATTTCACCACAGAATAAGTAATAGTCCTACCGTACAGAAAATGAACTTCCTCCAAAACCGAAGTTTGACAGCGGGTCAGGGTCGGTATTTGTTGTTATAGCGGCAACAAAAATACATCAACTGTGATAATTTCAACTGTCTAGCTATCACTGTTCATGAGATACTGGCGACAGACAGACGGACAGTGGAGTTTTAGTAATAGGTTCCCGTTTTTACCCTACTAAAGGGTACCTAAAGGTACGGCACCCAAAAAACATTAATAAATAAATAGTAAATAATTTTCGCAAATTTTCATGAACCTGACTGAAGATTTGAACCGTGAAACTCACAAGCTCTAAAACGTCCTAGTTGACCGTGAGACCCCGACTCGGCATATTCACCTGTATTTGGTTGTTGGAGAGATCGAGGAGCTGTATCCGGGAGTTGATCTTGAGCAGCGCGGCTATCTGCGCGGCGTCGGCGCCCGTCAGCCGGTTGTCGCACAGCCGCAGCTCTCGGACGGACCGGTTGCATTTTAACGCTATTACTGAAATATAACACACATGTTAAGTTTTACATCCAGGATAGAGTAAAGGTTCCGTCACACAATCGCGTGCGGCTAGTACCCGTACAGTAGAATCCGCTTATAATGACATCGAAGGGAAGTGACAAACACGTCATACTAAGCGGATGTCATATGAAACATAGTTAGTTGTACAACTTATTATTTTTGTTAAGTTTTCCAAATTAATCTCAAATTCCTTTGTGAGAAATAAGTTTTATTAAACTTGTAACAAATATCAACTTGTCACTGATGATCAAAACTAAAATACCTTACACGCCACGAACGCACCAAACGTCCTCGCAGGGAAAGACGTGGTGACGGCCATGAAAACCAGCATAAGTGTCAGTACAACCGGACATAATTTCATGAAAATGGGATTTTTCGGTCATAGTTAGCGATTTGTCACTATAAGCGAAGTCATCTTATCCGAATTTGTCAATAAGAATTTTATATGAAAACCAAACTTCGCACAGTAATATTTTTTATTTTTATTTTATTTATTGAGAAACAAACGGTCATATACAAAAATGTGTACAAAAATATGTTGATAATATATACGAGACCTACAGTTTCCTTAAATTGTAACTGTGCTATACAGTGTGTTTTTTTTAAGTGGGACAGTATGGGGAAATCCTAAAGTATAAGAGATACAGGGAAACTGTCTTAGGAAACATTAGGTACTTTTTTGTGAAAAAAAATTGGTATAGTCAAAATTTTGGTCAAGTGTGAGTTGTCCCTAAAAATGATTAATTTTGATGAAATTTTTTTTTGACGCACATCTACTCAGTTTCATGAGGGGATCATTTTATTGTATGGGAAGAAAAAAATCGGGACAGCAGAAGTTTAATAAAATAATTTTACATTAAAGTAAATGTTCAAAGTGGCCTCCCTCTTGTCGAATGCAGGCACGAGCGCGTTTCAGAACACCTCTGGTAGCTTTAGACAAGGCGTTGTGATGTATGTTGTTCAAATGATAATGCACTGCGTCTTTTAACTCTTGTACCGAGTTGTAAGTATCTGCATAAATTCGACCTTTAAGGTACCCCCAAATGAAAAAATCCAACGGTGTTAAATCGGGTGAACGTGGTGGCCATTTAATAGGGCCATTTGTGCCCATCCAGCGATCAAGAAAATGTTCATTTAAAAACTGTTTCGTAGCGATACTATTGTGGGCAGGGGCGCCGTCTTGTTGGTAGATGATATTATTCAAATTATTTAATGGAATTGCCATATCTACTAAATCCACAGCCATGTTTAATATTTCCTGATATTTTTGACTATTCAATGTTCCATGGTAAATTTTAATGGCAAAGATTTTATTATCTAATATTGCACACCAACAATTAAAGGAAAAGCGGACCTGGTTATGGGTTGCCGTAGTTCGGAAGGGGTTTGTACGTGCCCAAAAATGATTATTTTTTCTATTGTACATGCCATTGTTTGAAAAATTGCATTCATCTGTCCAAATAATCCGGCTTGGAAAAGACGGGTTTCTAATCGAGCATGCTACAAACCACTGGCAAAATGCTAATCTCCGGTCAGTGTCTCCTGGAAGCAATGCTTGTACAAGATGACCTTCTATGTAACACTTGTACTTGTAAGCCTTCAATACCTTTCGTACTGTAGATTTATGCACACCGATAGTGTTAGCAGCTTCCCTCAATGAGGCTTTTGGGTAGGCTTCAAAATATCCTAAGATTGCGATAGTTGTAAATTCATTTATTACTGTGGCTCGTCTCTTCCGTTTTAATTTAAAACAGCCTCCCTTTCTTAAATTTTTCACCAGTTTGTCAAAAATTTTGCGGTCCGGTTGATCGCGGTCCGGATAACGTTCCCGATACCACTGTAACGCATTCACAGAGCTACGATAATTTACAAAATACGCTTCAATTAAATCTACTTTATGCGAGTTTGGTAATTCCATGACGAAAACTTAACATAATGTTAACTTTAAACAATGAAATATCAAGTAAAATACTGTTTGTTTCAAGAAGTTCCAAATTTAAAATTTGTTTTTTTTTTTAAATTAGATTTGTAAGGTAAGGCTCGCGTAAGAATATCTTAAAGTATTTTAATCCTTTTTAAACCAAATAAAGTGTTCCAAATTCAAATGTAAAACTGGAATAGGCAATATTTTTTAAATAAAAACCTTGCAGTGGGCAGTGGTTTTCAATTTACACGGGTTGTAAAAATGAAAACGATTTTCTTAAATTTGACTAACTTCTGCTGTCCCGATTTTTTTCTTCCCATACAATAAAATGATCCCCTCATGAAACTGAGTAGATGTGCGTCAAAAAAAAATTTCATCAAAATTAATCATTTTTAGGGACAACTCACACTTGACCAAAATTTTGACTATACCATTTTTTTTTTCACAAAAAAGTACCTAATGTTTCCTAAGACAGTTTCCCTGTATCTCTTATACTTTGGGATTTCCCCATACTGTCCCACTTAAAAAAAACACTCTGTATACTATATAACTACGTAATTACGTCATAGTAAGCGGTTGGTCCGTATAAGCGGAGTCATAATAAACGGATTCTACTGTACTCGGTACCCTCGTGTCTCTACTGCGACACTAGCGACAGCACTCACCGAGGCACAGCAGCGCCTCGCCGGCGAGCGCGGCGCGCTGCAGGCAGAGCGCGCGCAGGCGGCACGCGGCGGGCCGCAGCGCGCGCGCCAGCACCGGCGCGTGCGACGCCTCTATCGGCCCGTCCGACACTTCCAACTCCGACAGCTCTGCGCTCTGAAATCAGACAATTTAACAATACTTTATTGAGGACCGCCTATGCGATGGACTGATCGAATTAAATCTGCCATGGAAAGACCCCTGAACCCTGAACGCATTCGCCAGAATGACATCCAACCGCGGAAAATGGCGAGAAATCGTAGCGCAAGCATTAACGTATATATCTATGGACTGGCCTTACGGGCACTAAAAATGGTAGTTTAGCGGTGTGACGCACGAATTCCAGCCAATCGTGCAGTCTAACGCAACTAGTTGCGACCAATAGCGCGCTTGATGCGAACTCGTCAACCAATCGCGCGAGTGATGCGAACTCATGATGCGATCAACCAATCGCGTTGTAGCGGTGTCACACCGCTGTACTGGCCCCTGTCATGCCTCATTATTATTGCCCGTAAGGCCAGTCCTGAGATATCTATGTCAATGAGCGCAAGCAACATCTGCGCCTGATGTCAGCAGTTGACCACGACATTCTGCAAAGAGTATAACAACTAAGAAGAGAAGAGAGACAATAAACATTAAACTTTAACGGGTAGCTGCAATTTCTTTGTCTACCCCGAACATTTTTATAAACTAATTTCGGGTAGTTTAGTGTTGTTTTATTAATATCTCCGTTGACATTTGTTGGGACGTCAGTCTTTCCGTGACCACAGCTGGTGCAACTCAACTGAAACGTCGGAATTAAAGGTAAAAACAATGAAATTATATCGCGGTAGACCCGTTTGTGTAATTGAATATGTGTACAAAACGCGAGAGTTTAAAGTGTTATATAAGAGAAGAGAGATTGAGGAATATTTTCGTTTCCACTATGTTTGCGAGTCGTAATTCACCGTAACTGTCTTTCATAGCCCTAGCAGAATGGACTAGCGTAAATTTAAATACGCAAGAAGTTTTTTAGGTAGCTAAAAAGACGCTAAAGCCACCTCCAACTTGGCCACTAATGTTGCTCGTTTCAAACTTCGGGTCAGAATTAACACTATAAACACCTTCTAAATGTCTTTACATGGCGACCCTGCAAGCATTCGCACCTACACTTCTGATCCAAACTATACACAGTTAGTTTATAACCCTGCCTCCACAGAGCAACAGACACGTACCTTCTTGATCATTCTAGAAGCCTTCTGCCAGCCCCGAATGCCGAAGTGCCGCGGCCCGGAGATGGTCACCGTTGTGGCGCTCTCGTAGTATTCGATCATGTCAAACAACGCCACCTGGATGTCCTCACATGGCGACCCTGCCTCCACAGAGCAACAGACACGTACCTTCTTGATCATTCTAGAAGCCGCCTGCCAGCCCCGGATGCCGAAGTGCCGCGGCCCGGAGATGGCTACCGTCGTGGCGCTCTCATAGTACTCGATCATGTCAAACAGCGCCTCCTGGGAATAGAAACATCATTCAAGACATAACACTTGCAAATCAGAGGTCGAAATAAGTTCAGAACTCTACACAGTCTACACACAGCGGCCTCATCATCTATGTGGCACTCTAGATCTAGTCGGCGGCTCCATGCAGCACTGCTTCTAGAGCGTCGCAGAAGAGAAGAGAACAGCAGAGCATGTGTACTCACCGCACCCTCATCGTCGATATCACACTCTAGCTCTAGACGGCGGAACTGCGCGCGATGTAGCACTGCTTCTAGAGCATCGCACGGAGCTGAGCCGAGAAGAGAACAGCAGGAGAGCGTGAGGCGCGGCGCTCGCATGCCTCCGCCTATCACGCCTTCCGGCAGTTCCTGGGGACAGATGATGTTCTTCAATAAAAAGGTTCAGGTTTCAGTTTGGGGCTTCGTAAAACAGCAACACTCTGAACTGTCCATCGGTTGACCTTATTACTAAAGGCATATGGTCCACCGATGGGCAGTTAAACAGTGTGGGCGATGGTACAACTGATTTCTTCAAATAATCGTATGGCTTCTAGTTCTCACCAACGCTTGCTAATTACCTTGCGCTGGGACGTGTCATAGCCCTGCAAGTTGTGCAAGAAAGTCTCCAAAAATTTCACAAATTCTCGGAAACTTGGGGAGAGTTTACCGGAAATTTCCAAGGGGTTAGTTTTAGGAATTTTAGAAACTTTCGCCCACATACTCCGAGACAAAAGAGAAAAGTGGTCAAAAGACATCACAACATGGTATCCCAAGAGAGGGGAAAAGGAATGATGGTGGACTAAAAACGAGATGGGAAGACGAGTTCAGCCAGGTGGCTGGAGCCTTGTGGAGAAGACAGGCTCTGGACAGGGACGCGTGGAGGAATATGGGAGAGGCCTATGCCAAGGGCAATGACAAAACGTCTGCGGAGAAAGGCGTAAATAAGTAAGAAGGGAGTATGTTACCCTTACCCGTATCTGCAGCAGCACGGAGTCGATGGCGGGCGTGTTGTGCCGCCGACACGACTCGAGGTAGTCCGCCGCCAGCTGCGCCCGCGTCGTCGCCGGCACTGCCAACAAGATATGGTTTATTTAGAGACACTGATTTAAACTTTCACGATTATTAAACATTATCAAACTGCACAACGGGACTTAACCGCGTATTTAAGTTTTTAGATTTACCTCCGACGTTTCGAGGACGGCGTTGTCCCCGTGGTCTCGGAGAAGTGGCTCAAGTTAAGTCCCGATTAAGTCCCGTTGTGCAGTTTGATAAGGTTTATTTAGAGTAGACGTGTGCGCCGCGCCGGCGCGCCGCCGCCGCCGGGCTTTTTGACCACGCCGCCGCCGCCGATAAATGATCGGCGTGAAATCGGCGTGACCTTGAATGTTGTCAATTAGCTATGCCAAGTTGGTTTTTAGGGTTCCGTACCCAAAGGGTAAAACGGGACCCTATTACTAAGACTTCGCTGTCCGTCCGTCCGTCCGTCGGTCCGTCCGTCCGTCCGTCCGTCCGTCCGTCCGTCTGTCTGTCACCAGGCTGTATCACACGAACCGTGATAGCTAGACAGTTGAAATTTTCACAGATGATGTATTTCTGTTGCCGCTATAACAACAAATACTAAAAACGTTACCTATACACTTGTCTAATAGCTATACATCAATTATTAATTAAATGAAACTGAATATCCAGTTGCAGAAACTTTTTGACACACCAATTAAAGTAACTGAGAAATCCTAAGTATTCACCGTCAGCTGTTAACGAACAAACGAAGACTGCTGCTAGTGCTGCTTATACCTTGGACAGCTAGAAGAACAAACCCCTCCATTCTCAAAGAGCTCTATATCGCCACTCATCTCTTCCCAATATGCCATGGGCGAGCCCGGACATACGGACATATTATCCAACGTATGATGTGAAAAAACACATTTATTTATTTATTTATTTATTAGTCAAATAAGTAACACAGCATTACAGTAAAACCAAGGCACTGTGAAACTACAAAATAAAATACAATAAATACAAAGAAACTACAAATAAAAACCAAAGACAAATTAAACATTAGATTTGGGCGACGACGTAACAGCGTGGCTCCGTTGCGTCGTTTGACTTGGTGTAGGATTCGGCAGGTTGCCCCGGTACCGCTGAAACACCACACCCTTCGGCCAGAAGTCTGCGCTTGCGATGGTGTCCTGCAGCGGCCGCGGTACGCGCACCACAAATGAACTGAAGTGCACATAGTGACGCGACTGTAGCTGGTGCACCCTCAGCGTGTAGCCAGTCTTCCGGCGGACGTACTCCACCACCTCGTCGGCCCCGGCGGAGTAATGCAGGCGAGACACGTAGAGCGCCTTACTCGGGGTCGCAATTCGTAAACCAGAATTAACCGGTTCCGCACTGCCACACAGAGTCTTACGGGGCGCCCTGCGCGCCTTGCTCTTCCTTTCCACCAGTGTGAATCCCTCCTTATCCACATTGGTGCGGGAGGACTTTTCCAAAAGGGGAGCCCGTGATTCACACGCCTTAGAAGGCGCATTGACCCGGTTAGCTGCGACAGGCTGACCGGCGACGTCAGCATATGCACGCTGACGTGACTTCGAGGGGACAGGAGGCGGTCGCGCGCGCGGGGGGTGCGCGGGCGATGCAGCGAATGCACATGAATTTAATGAATGGCAAACGTGCTTGGAGTATGTATGAGATGGTCGAACGCTATGAAGATGTCGGCTTGCGGCAGTCTGCACCGTGCAGGCCATACGGGTTATGACCGCACGAAATGGAGACAAAGTACATGTGGTCGCGAGCCTCAGCAATGAGAAAACGAGAAAGAAGATACGTCTCAGTGAGCCTGGTGCTTGTACGAGAAGAAATCATTAAAAAGAAGTCATGTCATAGCAGTCCACTATGTCTAGCAAATGTCAAGGATGTGTGGAGTTCTGTTTTGTCAAAATACGCCATTTTTAATAGGATAAGCCATAGAGAGCTTGAAAAAACGGAGAGTTACAAATCGGATCGAAGGTCATTGGGACTAGGTAACCTCTTAATGCAAGCCAGTAGGGAAATCAAGTTATTACACCTATCCTATATTCATTTACAAACCCTATTTTACTCACAGCATATTCAAACTATATGTAGTACACAGACCAGCAAACTGCATTGATCAAATTTTCAAGAAAAACAACGAATTAATGATTTTTTTTTTATTATGAATGGGCTTACTCATGGCCACAGACTAGCCGAGGCGTAGACGTGGCCTACGATGGAGCTCGCTCGCCCAGAAGGTGCCTGTTCACTCTTGATTTGAAGGTTGCCGGGTTATAAGAACACGGAAATATAGACGCCGGCAAGGAATTCCATTCCTTGGCAGTGCGCATAAGGAAAGTAGAAGCAAAGCGCTTCGTGCGAATTGGTAGAATATCTACCATGTAAGGATGGAAACCGGCCGTGCGTCTAAAAGTCCGATGGTAGAATGGGGACGGTGGAATAAGCTCGTATAGCTCTTGGGCACACTCCCCGAAGTGCAACCTGTAGAATACCGACAGGCTGGCGACTTTCCGCCGATGGGCCAAAGACTGAAGCTTAGCCGTTAGCTTCTTGTCGCCAATCATCCTCCTGGCTCTGCGCTCCACTGAGTCCAAAGCGGCGAGTTGGTATTTAGCTGAGCCATCCCACAGGTGGCGCAATACTCCATACACGACCGGACTTGAGCTTTGTAAAGTGTTAGAAGCTGTCCAGGTGTGAAGTATCGCTTCACCTTATTTAGGACGCCCAGCTTTCTGGCCGCAGTTTGTGCTTTATCTTAAGAAACCTAAAAGTCAAGGTCACGCCGATTTCACGCCGAAAACACGCCGCCGCCGTCGATTTTTTGGCAAACGCCGCCGCCGATAATTTTTTAATCGGCGCACACGTCTAATTTAGAGCACAAGTGTAATAAAAGTATATGCGTGTAACTCGGCGCCTTCGACAAAAAAGCCTGACGAGGGCTATAGACCCCGTGCATGAACTATAGGGGGCAGCATAGGAGCCGTCAGATTTTTGGCGCGAAGCGTAAATGTATCGTTTATGCTTCCGATGCCCACAAGATGGCAGAACCTACTATGCACAAGAAAACGTACCTACGAGAACGGTAGTTGGTAGCACTTGCTTTGGCAATGTACATGTGCACATATGTTTCCGATTCAGGCCACAAGACGGCAGACCCTTCAACGTGCACGGTCCCTTATATGGACTTTGGGGTCGGTTCGCCACAACAGTAAGTAAGGATGTAACAAAAGTTAAGAGAAAATTTCAAGGAGTTCGGTTCATTCGGTTGATACTGCGACCTGCAAAGGGAACATTCGGACATACGAGAGTATTATTGCCCAAGCTGAAACGGAGAACTTCGCTAACGCTCGGTATTTCGTTATTCCCATTGACCCACTTTAGTTTCCACCCTGTACATAAACCCAGTTCCAAGATATTCGCACGAGCAGGTCGCAGTGACATCACCGTAGTCCGAGCGCCAACACCGTAAACGGCGAGTCGTTAAACATCGCATTAAACTTTCATTGCTCTTTCATACTGCATAATATTAGGTCAGCAGTTGAATTAATGAGCATTTGCGAATAATTAAGAAGTTGGCACGACGTTGCAACTCAGTGTTTCCGCGTACACAAGAAGTCAGAATTTTTTATGGAAAAGTAATAAATTCATGCAATAATTACTATTAGAGATGGGCCTAATATGTTGTCTATAATGTTGGTATTCAGCCGAATCATTCCGTTAAAGTGCCGAATATTCGGCAGATATTTTTTATTATGTTTGTCTTTTGTAACGCAGTAAAGACATAACAACGACACGGTAACAAACGGTAGAGGATATTACGCCTGCAGTACGGTCAGCAACAGAAACTACTAAAGCAGGCGAGGTGTTCAAAATTACCTTGACACGCTCTTATTCTCTTAACAATACAGTCGTGTCAAGATTATTTTGAACACCAGGCCCGTTTAGCAACTTCTGCTGCTGGCTTTACATATACATATGTATGTCATGTAGTGTCAGTGCAGACGAGGTAAGTAAATCCCGGTTGTCTCTCAGACTACGTCGTCGCTATGTCTAGCTCACTAGTGAGTCTAGTGACACAGTTAACCAGCATGTCGTGAACCTTATTACCAAGTCACAACAGTTCACAATAGTTACATGTTATTATTTTATTATGTGGTCAAGGAGAAATTGGATACGGCTGCGTTACTTGCATTCTAGCCTCTACATGACACGTCGCGTAATACGGCATGTCAAGGAAAATATGTGGGTGACGGAAAACCGACCATTTCATGGACTAATACTATAGGTAAAAATATTAAATACATATTTTAGGCAAGGGAGGCCTTTGCCCCACAGTGGGACACAATACAGTGGAATCCGCTTATAATGACATCGAAGGGAAGTGACAAATCCGTTATACTAAGCGGATCACAGCGGATGTCATATAAAGCATAGTTGATTAACTTTTTATTTCTTATTATTTTTTCCAAATTAATCTCAAAATCCTCTGTCAGAGATGAATTTTACCAACCTTGTACTAATTATCAACTTGTCAGAGAGAGACGAGGGGGTGGCCACGAAAACCAGCGAATATATTATGTCAGTATGACCGGACATAATTTGATAAAAATAGGATTTATAGGTCATAGTAAGCGATTTGTCACTATAAGCGAAGTCATTATATCCGACTTTGTCACAAAGAATTTTATATTAAAACCAAACTTCGCACAGTAATTACGTCACAGTAAGCGGTGGGTCAGTATAAGCGGAGTCATAATAAACGGATTTCACACAAATTAAACTGAATTCCACAGTAAGCTCAAGAAGGCTTGTGTTGTGGGTACTCAGACAACATAGCGCAAAAATATCTGACACGATGTTATTTGTAGAGCCATAAGAGCGTGTCACTTATTTTTGCCGCCTTCGAAAAGTAACATATTATCGCAGGTGACTGTACTGTGCTAAAATTAGCCCCGGCCGGCCCAACAGGCCCCAATTTCACATCGGTGACAGGTGCGGCGAATTGTAAAATCACTGTTGCTGACGTCACAGGCATCCATGGGCTACGATTACCACTTACCATCGGGCGGGCCGTATTCCTGTCTGCCACCGTCATTGTATTATTTAAAAAAACTTTATTATATCGGAAAAAAACAGATATTTCTCCTGCGAAGTTTCTGACAATTGTCAAAGATTTAGAAGAATTGTAGGTAATTCTTGACAGGTAATGAGTTATATGTCGGAATTTCGTGACAATTGTAGTGTTTCTTGTGACAATTGTCATAAACTTAGCAAGAGAAATATCTGTTTTTTTCCGATATCATAAAGTTTTTTTTTTAATAATACAATGATGGTGGCAAACAGGAATACGGCCCGCCCGATGGTAAGTGGTAACCGTAGCCCATGGATGCCTGTGACGTCAGCAACAGTGATTTTACAATTCGTCGCACCTGTCACGTTGGTGAAACAGGGGCCAGGTGAGTTAATAGGATTAACAGTATGACGTCAGTCCCGTTGGAAATCCAGGGCCGCTGTTATGTCACTTGGTCAAGTAATAGAGTATTGTGTAGGCTATGTAACTGTATTGTTCATTTCTTCATTTGTAACCAGTGTAACCACAGAGCATCTCAACTACTAAGATAAAGCCAGCGACGAAATATGCAGGTTGGCCAAAAATAACTGCAATCCCGTTGCCAGGGAGGTTTTGGGATTATACTGAGCAACTTTTACTATAGGACCAACCCCGAAATCGCGAAAAAAAATTAGGCCGTTTCATACATTTTAACCAGTCCATTTTCTATGGGACGGTAATTTTTTTTTTCGGGGTTGGTCCCAGAATAAAAGTTGCTCAGTATAATCCCAAAACCTCCCCGGCAACGGGAATGCAGTTATTTTTTGGCCACCGTGTATCACTACACGATACTGGACGGATTTTCATGCGGGTTTCACCATTTTCACCAATCAATAGAAATAGAGTGATTTTTGAGTCAGAAAATAAGCCCTTTTTATTTTATTTATTTTTATTTAGTATTTTATTCATAAACAATACAGGATTGTGTTTGAAAATGCATTTTACACATACACTTAAAACTAAACAAAAACAAGTAAATCAACACTTGAGACTAAACAATATCGAACACTTCATCTACAGTAATTACAGATTACAGATTAATAGAATGTCAGAAGAGAATGTCAAAGAGTACAGTAATATGTCAGAGTCAGAATTACACGTAAGTACAGTATCGATGTCAACTAAGTATTCTTATTACAAATCATACATTTTAATCTAAAGCATTTGCAAAATATTCTTTAATAGAATAATAAGGTTTATTTATAAAGTAGTCTTTTAATTTAATTTCAAATGTCCTTTGATCCTTACATGATTTTATATTAATGTCCAATTTATTGAATACTTTAATTGCGGTGTTGTGTAAACTTTTATCAAAATTTTGAAATTACTCTCCTCATATATTTCTTCGCTGATTGGATAATTAAAAAATCTAAGTTTAATCTATGTATAACCAACAATTACAGACTTCTTTTTAGCTCGGTTAGAAAATTAGTAATCAGTACAAAAAGGTGAAACTTAAGTATATTTCATAGAATAATTAAACAGAATGGTGTGATGAGCTCACGTACGAGTCACTATAAGTTCGCGTGACAGGAAACATTTCATCATTTTCAGCGTGTTCTTGAGATTGCAGTAAGGCCGTGGACTGTACGCACGCGACCGGCGGAGCGGCGGGCACAGAATAAATAATAGTACTAGGTACAGAAGACTCACTCCCTAACAAAACGCGCCTGTTACGATCAGCACAGATATGGCCGCTAGGTGGCGACAGCGCCACGCGCGGCTTATGGCAAACCCCAAAATTGGGGCCGTACGGATGTACTTTTAGCTACTTGTAGCAAAGCGACGAAATCGCGGAGTGAGCCATGCCTGCGGCGGGCGGGAAATCAAGGCCATTCATATAGGCGCCGTGCATGAACTATAGAGGGCAGCATAGGAGCCGTCAGATTCTGGCGCGAGGCGTAAATGTGTCGTTTATCCTTCCGATGTAGCCCACAAGATGGCAACACCTACTATGCACAAGGAATTAGGAAACGTACCGACGAGAACGATAGATGGTAGCACTTGTTTTGGCATTGTACATGTGCATAATTATGTTTCCGATTCAGGCCACAAGATGGTAGACCCTATGCATCGCCGCAGCACTCATGCATACGAGCGCCTCCGCGCCTCGACTGCCCGCTCATTCATTCATCACACAAATAAATGCCCTTACCGGGATTCGAACCCGGGACCATCGGCTTCATAAGCAGGGGTCTGTAGGTCACTACCCTCTAGGCTAGACCGATCGTCAATGGCACACGCGTGCATGTGTCTGCTCCGTGCACCCGCGCCAGCTAGCGGACGCCGCGCCGTTTTGGACAGCGGCGGTCGCCGCCCGCCTGTCGCGCGCGTCCAGTCCGCACCCTTATATATTATGCGTTCCGAGAAATATACATGCATTAGCCAGTTTAATTAATATACCATTACATAATTTGCTGATTATCACATAAAAAAATCAGTGGCTGACAATGGGGCTTGAAATGCAAAACTGGCCAACTGGCCAAGTGCGAAGTTCGAACTCGCGTACGAAGGTTTCCGTACCATTACGCAAAAAAACGACAAATCACGTTTGTTGTATGGGAGCCCCATTTAATTTATTTATCTTGTTTTTAGTATTTGTTGTTATAGCGTAACAGAAATACATCATCTGTGAAAATTTTAACTGTCTAGCTATCACGGTTCATGAGATACAGCCTGGTGACAGGGACGTCTTAGTTGGTACCGTTTTTATCCCATGGGTACGGAACCCTAAAAATTAAATTAAATTTCGAATTTTGGAGCAAAGTAGGCACATTTTACCGTAAATAAAAATACTGTTTACGTTTCGAGCGGCACTTTACAAAGGGGAAAGGTATTGTGTTATAATGACACGCTGCTGCTACGATATGACGTAATAGGAGTACGATAAGCGGACGAATCAACGAAATTGACTAAGGCCTGGTTCGCACTGGAGCAGAACAGATTAACTACTAAAGGACTCGACGAAATAAAAATAATAAATAAAATAATAATTAATTAATGATTATATTTAACTATCGGCGATTTTCTCGCCCAAGAAACGAACAAAAGATTAGGATCCTGTGTTAGTAAAAGAGACACATATATTAATAGTTCAACGCTGGCTGTTCACACTGCCGGCGAGAACACTCGCTCTACTAGTTTGTCGCCGCGATAAGATAACACTAGCTCAGCGGTACTCGCTCGGCGATGCTCGCTTCGTAGTTAGAACTCAAGCTGTACAAGCAAGTCTGCGTGTTCGGCTACGCTGCACCGCCCGTCGCATTCGAACACTCGCCTATAGCCGAGCGACAAAACTATTACTCGCTTCTCGCCGCTCGCCCACTCGATTCTAGTTTATCGTTCTACTCGCCTATCGCTCATCGTCGGCGGTGGGACAAGTGCCTTACTTTGGTCAGGCGTGGCTCCGCGATTTCGTCGCTTTGCTATAGGTAGCTAAAAGTACATCCGTTCGACCCCAATTTTGGGGTTTGCCATAAGCCGCGCGTGGCGCTGTCGCCAACTAGCGGCCATATCTGTGCTGATCGTGACAGACGCGTTTTGTTAGAGTGTGAGTCCTCTGTACCTAGTACTATTATTTATTCTGTGCTTTGGTTTATGTTTTGATAATAGTAATATTCTTGTAAATTGACAATAATGTAAATAATTACTATGGTGATTATTCATTAACGTATGAATTCGTCCAGCCAAAATGTATGAAACAGCCAAATTTTTTTCGCGATTTCGGGGTTGGTCCCATAGTAAACGTTGCTCAGTATTATCCCAAGACCTCCCCGGCAACGGAAATGTACTTCTTTCTTAGCCACCATGTATATAAGATCATTAGATTATGCAAAAAAATTTGGATATTTGAGGATTTTGAGGTCAGCGCAAAATTGCACAGAAGATTAAAAAAAGAACACATTTTTTTTGCCCAGTGTCTGTACAAGCTAACTTTAAGTAGATTATATCTTTTAAACAGCGGAAAAAATATCTGATGCGCAAAAAATCAACCACCGTGACCATTTCTTTCCAAAAGTTAATATTTCGCTTATACGGTCGGCTGAGAGCGTATTCGGTGACAGTGTGTAGCCAGCCTTATCTCACGCGTCATGCGACCTTGCCGGTGTCAAGGGCACAGGCTTACTGTTTACTAAGGGGTCATCCATTAATTATATCACACGAATTTGAAGATTTTTTGACCCCTCCGGGTCCTTGTCATTGTCACACCTGGTCACATTTGGCTAACCTCTACCCCCTGGTGCGACGTCACATATTTGGCAATTTTGTTTTCAATTAAATCAACAATTTAAATTAGTTTTTATTGTTTTAACAAATAAAAACCATTTTTGACAAATCCATTGTTAGAAATGTATAAGTGTATAAGTGTACACGAAGCCGATTAGGAATACAAATACATATAAAAACGATTATCATTGCAAAAACTAGTTAACTATTAATAGCGAATTAAAAAATCAAAACTATTTTCGATTACAGATGTAGTTATAGTGACGTCACAAAGTTTGTGACTCCCCCTGCCCCTTGTCACATTTTTTACCCCCTCCCCCCTAATCACGTGACGTAATTAATGGGTGAGCCCTAATACACTAATTATGTTTACTATCTATGGGGTGTTTCCGCGCACGATTCACCAAATAGGTCATATATCATATAAATATGTAATTAATCATTTAGATTTAAGCTAGTTATTAATTTCGTTTAGTTGTACCACTGTATATATATCGTTTGTAAATAAATGATTTCGTTATAAAAAAAAAAATCATTAATAATAACGCGATGGAAAGTTTTTGCGCGTCAGTATGTAGCCAGCCTTATCGGAAGGTCACGCGGCCTTGGCGGTGTCAAGGGCGGTTCACGCCTACTGTTTACTAATATACTGTGTTTACTATGGGGTGTATCCGCGTATCCATTGACACGATAAGTTGACGTATCGTGAGTCTTATTGCCAAGAGATAAGGTCTATCAATGGTGTTGGAGTAATAACTACGCCAGTATGTCGATAATTTGAGCTAACGTGAGTCTTATTGCGAAGGAATAAGGTATACAAATGGTGTTGTTCTTATTACGCCGCGCGTGAAGAATTGGTAGCATACGCGTTTCATATATTTTTAGGTATAAATGGATTTATTGATTGAAGTTTGAAGAGCAAAACTAAAAACGGACGGTACGGTCGAAACTTTTTTGGATCGGAGCCGGTTTTTTGCAAAAACTTCGAAATAAACATATTTTTCGAATTATTTTATACTCGAAATGTAGGACTCGGCTGTGTATTTAAGTAAAGACTTGGTATTATTAGATTGCCCAGTTATAAGTAAAATAATTAACAAAGAACGAAAAAATACCGTTTTCGTTCCCATTTCGTACCTTGTCACGTGACAATCAATATGAAAGTCGCTAGAGACTTCATACTATTGTCACTGTGACAAGATACAATATGGGTCAAAACTCTCGACTGTACCACAGAATAAATAGTAGTACTAGGTACAGAAGACTCACTCTCTAACAAAACGCGTCTGTTACGATCAGCACAGATATGGCCGCTAGGTGGCGACAGCGCCACGCGCGGCAAGGCTTTCCCCAAATAATACAGTAAAATTTTACATTTTGCGTTTGCGTCAAATCCGGTAGTTCTGATTTTTTGCAGGCATGTTTGTGATGTTGGCCCAATGAAAGGTTATAATCGCCCAAATCTAAAAAAATTGCGGTTTATTCGATTTTTGACAAAGTTGCGTTCGGCGCTCGAAGTCAACAAACTTGGATTATTCATTGGGCCAACATCATAAACAAGTCTGCAAAAAATCAGAACTACCGGATTTGACGCAAAAGAGCCAGGTTACAAAATTCGACAAAGTTACTGGATTAAAAATTGGGGTAGAACGGATGTACTTTTAGCTACCTGTAGCAAAGCGACGAAATCGCGGAGTGACTGTTTTACAGTTTGGCGAAACTTTAATTATAGGTAACACTGTACTTTGTGTTCTGTTAAATAAAAAAAAATAAAAATAAAAAAAAGACACGCCTGACTGTACATACCAGGCTACGGCCGTTAATGAACCAAAACAATACAATGTCAAAATTATTAGTGATAATTTGTTAACCCGCCCCGTACAAGGCGGACACTTTTTTATACATATGACATCATCAGTAAGTTATCGTTATTTCTATGAAAATGACCCGCCCCGGTTTCGCACTGATAGAACACTTAACAGATTATACACTTAAACCTTGGGTGAAAACCGTATAAAAATCCGTTCAGTACTTTTTGAGTTTATCGCGAACATAGTTACAGACAGACGCGGCGGGAGACTTTGTTTTATAATGTGTGATAATGATGGTTTTTCATGCATCATCATCATCTCCTATTTGTTACTGCCATCTAAGCAGTAAGCATTTCTGTCAGTTAATAACTTTGTCAATCTTCCGCAGCGGGATAGTCTAGGTGTGATTTATTTAATAAATTAATTATAATAAATACTTAAATGTTTTAGGGCAGATGTAGTGTATTAATCGTTTTTCCATCGTATTTTCTCGGAAAGGTTCGTAACATTTGTCATGCTACTTCAGTCAATTTCAGTACTTTTTGTACCGAGACTGACTGAAATAGCAATTCGTATGTTTCCGTGACAATACGAAGGAAAATAATTATAAACTATATATTGACATTCTTACACAAATTTACGGCCACGTCCATAGGCTAATTATGGTAACTGCTTACCAACTAAAAGATATCGGGGCACCATTACCCAGTAGGGGGGCAAAGTACGCACATTCTACGGGAGGTCTGATATTCTGCCGCACTGGACACGGCTAGAACGCGGTGTTATTACAAATAGTAATATGTTAAAAACCGTGAATCTTGGGTCAGTGCCAGCGGTGATTGGCCTAAGGGTGAGCACATGTTTTATATTTTGGACGTGGCAACGAGAAATAACAAGAGTTCAGATGTTAATTTTGTTTTTATTCACTAAAATGACACGCAACTTGTCCGACCGATTTGCCATTTTAGTCAAATAGGTCGACGTCGCAAAGATATGTTGGATAGTTTGAAACCCTTATTTTTAAACCATTTGAAAACCGGACAAGTGCGAGTCGAACTCGCGCACATAGGGTTCCGTACCATTATTCAAAAAACCGCAAAACAATTTGTTGTATGAGAGCCCCACTTAAATATTTTTTAATATTGATTTTAGTATTTGTTGTTATAGCGGCAACAGAAATACATAATCTGTGAAAATTTTAACTGCCTAGCTATCTCGGTTCATGAGTTACAGCCTGTTGGCAGACAGACGGACAGCGGAGTCTTAGTAATAGGGTCCCGTTTTTACCCTTTAAGTACGGATTGTACGGAACCCTAAAATGGAAAGAAAAAGAAGACTATCCACTTTGATGATATCTTATACCGGGTGTGGCCTGTAACATGAGCAAATAATTAAAACATAGATTGCACTCCTCAAACGGTGACACTTTTGTTCAACAACTTTTAAAAATTATGAAGTATTTAGACTCCCTATTTTTCATACAAAATAAATATTATCTTCAATGGACGCCATCGCCATCGCCACGCCATATCATTGTGATTGACGTTGCTTGTCACGCCTTAAACATAACAGAATTCGCAATACATTGCGTCTTACAATAAACTTTAAAGTGTATTAAAAATCAAACCACAAGTTATTTTTAAAAGTCGCTGAACAAATGTTGGTCAGTATGAGGAGTACAGCCTACAGTTTAATTTTTTACTCATATTACAGGCACAAAACAGACAGGTACAGAAGTCAATCACATCACATGTATGTACTTCACTTTTCATACCTACGCTAGGGTTGCGAACTATGGGCTTATGCATAAAAAACTATTGTGGTAGTGGCACTCGTATCTATCGTATCGTATCTCGTATCTAGTTGTTTGATTTATTGTTGAGGATGAAACGGGAAGAATGGAAATATAAATTAATAATAATATTAATAACTCAAACGGGTATTTCAATTTTAATGTCATTGTTATATTACAAATTTGTCACAGAAAATATCTTGCGATGATTTCGAGATTGGCGAAATGCACGATTATTATACAATTTTAAAGTGTAATAAATTCGCATTATTATGTACAATGTAATAAATTCGCATTCTCTCTGAAACCACTGGTAGTTTAAAAACGACAATTCACCGTTTAATGTTGAATTTAAACAACCGTCCACTGAACAGTTATAATATTTTTTTTTGTTTCTCCATTATTGCATAAAAAAGTTCACAGACGCGTGTCTCAAGCGGATGGCACTCGCGCTCGCAGTGGTCCCAACCGGTCCGAGATATCGTGTCCGTGAGCAGTGTCTATGTGTGCGTTGCTCGAGCGCACTTTGTATGTAGATTGATTTCTGTACCTATCTATTTTGTGTTACAGGCTACACCCGGTATATACTGTTTTGCGAAGTGTATTATTTTTATAGTTTATTTATAGTAACTCGTGCATCAGGTCATATTAAGCTGATGGCATCATGCTGTTTTTAAAATGTTTTTTATCTCGTCTAAGCTCATACTAGCTCAAACCAGCACAAGACTGTGCAGACAGGTGACTCAGAAAAGTCAGAATTAGTATTTTTGTGACAAACTTACGTGGTATGGAACGGTGCCAAAGTACACAATGGAAAATTCAAGTTCTGGGTTAACAATGTACCATGATTCGTAAACCGTTTGTTATTCATCTATAAAGATGGGCCGAATGTGGAGTGTGAATACGAAAATTCGCATTAGATTAGAGATGAGGCGAATATTCGGTATTCGGCATATTTTTCAATATCCGAAAATATGAAAAGAAACGGAACCGTCTCATGATTGACCGCGAAGTGCACGCCCGTAAAAAGAATTTGTTTATTCGGTAAATATTCGGCAGTTCGAACCGAACTATTCGTCCGAATTCGAACATAAAAAAATATGCCGAATACCGAATAGTTAGGGGTCATCCATTAATTACGTCACACGTTTAGGGGGTCAAGAAAATGTGGCATGTTGTGACATGGGGGAGGGGGGAGTCACAAAGATTGTGACGTCATTTTAACTTCATCACTATTCATTCATCAGTAGATAACCGAAAATTAATTTTAAATTTTTTATTCGCTGTACATTTAAATAATGAGGTTTTGGAAGTACATAGGTAATTTTCGTTCCTAATTGGTTTTGTGTTATAAAATTTCTAGTACCTATTTCTTTTACCAAAAATATTTTTTTTTATTAAAAAAATAATGCCGAGTTAGTATTGCCGATTTCGTTGAAAACAAAATTGCCTAAAATGTGACGTCACACCAGGTGGGGAGGGATTTGCAAAATGTGACCAAGTGTGACAAGGAGGAGGTAGGAGGGGTCAAAAAAACCTAGAAATTCGTGTGACGTAATTAATGGATGATCCTTTACCGAATATTCTGTCCATCTCTATAGTTCGTTTTTTTTAGCATTAGAAATAAGGTAAACAATCTTAATGTGTCTTCTAATTGAAAAACACATGTTAAAAATAAGTTACGGCAAATATGTAACAATTATGAATCTAATACGATCATTTATATTCTTCTGCTTTCATAAGTAATAGTTACTGATTCTTAAAAAGCGTTTTTCAATTAAAAGACATGTTAAAATCGCTTACCTTCTTTCAAGTTCTTTCTAATGCTAAAAAAACCGGGCAAGTGCGAGTCGGACTCGCGCACGAAGGGTTCCGTACCATAATGCAAAAAAAAAAACAAAAATAAAGCAAAAAAAAAACGGTCACCCATCCAAGTACTGACCACTCCCGACGTTGCTTAACTTTGGTCAAAAATCACGTTTGTTGTATGGGAGCCCCATTTAAATCTTTATTTTATTCTGTTTTTAGTATTTGTTGTTATAGCGGCAACAGAAATACATCATCTGTGAAAATTTCAACTGTCTAGCTGTCACGGTTCGTGAGATACAGCCTGGTGACAGACGGACGGACGGACAGCGAAGTCTTAGTAATAGGGTCCCGTTTTACCCTTTGGGTACGGAACCCTAAAAACGAACTATAGTCATCTTGGGTAGGTCCCCTGCTCACTAATCCGTCAGCGAGCGCACATCACTCGCATGCCGGCGATGATAATTTATTGCCATCATTCATTAGACAAAACCGCGTCAATTCATAGTAATTGGCGCGGTGAGCTCACGTCCTGTGCTAAAGGTTCCGTCACACAAACGCGATAGGCCCCCCCCCCCCCCCCACAACTAGCGTCTTTCGAGCGTCGGCGTCTGGTCAGCGCTATGGAAAATGACGTGGCTGCGCAGTTGCGTCGACGTTGCGTCGAGCAGCGGCCATAGAGTTGTAGACGCCGACGCTCGAAAGACGCTAGATGTGGGGGGGGGGGGGGCTTATATGTAAAAGCGGCGCACCCCGCTCATACGCCTGAACACCACACGGCACACCACATGAAAACCACCTGAAAACCCGTTCATTTGTTTTTGAGTTTATCGCGAACATACAGATAGACAGAGGCGGCGGGGGACTTTGTTTTATAATATATAAGGTAACATATAGTGTATAGTGATGACTCAAGAGTCATAAGTTTTACTGGTGACAATATTTACGAGACAACCTGCAACTGCTCGCCACAAGGAATGCATTACCCGCATTCTAGAAATAGGAGCTCAAATTGTCGCGACCATAAACGCTAAAATAAATCTTCATTAGCGTTCCTAGGCAAAACGGGAACGGCCCTTAGTGTTTACTAGGGTTTGGAGATAAGCCCCTTATATTACAAGCTTTTATTTAGGGCCCCAGTTTCACCAACGTGACAGGTGCGACGAATTGTAAAATCACTGTTGCTGACGTCACAGGCATCCATGGGCTACGATTACCACTTACCATCGGGCGGGCCGTATTCCTGTTTGCCACCATCATTGTATTATTAAAAAAAACTTTGATATCGGAAAAAAAAACAGATATTTCTCTTGCTAACTTTATGACAATTGTCACAAGAAACACTACAATTGTCACGAAATCCCGACATATAACTCATTACCTGTCAGAAACTTCGCAGGAGAAATATCTGTTTTTTTCCGATATAATAAAGTTTTTTTAAATAATACAATGATGGTGGCAAAGAGGAATACGGCCCGCCCGATGGTAAGTGGTAATCGTAGCCCATGGATGCCTGTGAAGTCAGCAACAGTGATTTTACAATTTTCGTCGCACCTGTCACCGATGTGAAATTGGGGCCTGACCGTTGTCTGTCTGTCTGTAATCAAATCTTGCAAGTTAAATTTGATCCACTTCCCGGTTTCCGAATGAGCTGAAATTTTGCATGCATGTATAAATCAGATGACAATGCAATATTATGGTACCATCGAGCTGATCTGATGATGAAGACAAGAGGTGGCCATAGGAACTTTGTGATGAAACAACGCAACCTAATTGTGTTAGGGGTTTTTAGAATTGTCTCGATGAGTATTAGTTGTCTCTCGTAAGAAAAGTACTGTCAGTGATAAAAGCTTGTACCAAAAATGAAATTTTTGCCAAAAACTTATGAGTAGCGTCGTTGCTCCATAAGACACATAAAGGGAATTATAAGCATGTCAGTGTGTGTGTCATAAGTCTGAAAGTTTAAGGTCTTTGTGGATATTGTCGGCAACAGCGACGGATAATACATAATATACTAGCGACCCCAGCTTCGCACGGGTAGTACAGTCGCTATCATATATATCGGAGCGGCCAAGGTGCTAACAAATATCTGAGCACGCCTCTATTGTCAAGGCGTTAGAGTGCTTGTTCAGATATTGTGAACACCTTGGCCGCTCCGATATATCTGATGGCGACTGTACAAAACCTTAACAAATTATACTAAACCTGCCACAAGAATTACTGTGGAAACCTGTCATGTAAAAAATTAAAAAGGAAGATGTTTATATTGTTTATTATAGGAGGTTCTATATTCGTCTGCAGATTTTTTTCAAGTGTGTTCACATGTTGAAAATGTACTAATTATACCCCACAGTACAGAAATAGTACATGCAACACAATTAACAAGCTCGAAAGAGTGCGGTTCAGCACCCACCCACGCACGGCCGGCACTGTCACATTGTCACGGTCACTGCTAATTACTGGGCAAAAAACTTGTGGAAACGTACCAATTGTACCATCGTCCGCTCTATTGGGAGGATAGTGGACCCATACAAACGTAGTTCCCATTTTTAGGGTTCCGTACCCAAAGGGTAAAACGGGACCCTATTACTAAGACTGCCGTCCGTCCGTCCGTCTGTCACCAGGCTGTATCTCACGAACCGTGATAGATAGACAGTTGAAATTTTCACAGATGATGTATTTCTGTTGCCGCTATAACAACAAATACTAAAAACAGAATAAAATAAAGATTTAAGTGGGGCTCCCACACAACAAACGTGATTTTTGACCGAAGTTAAGCAACGTCGGGCGGGGTCAGTATACTTGGGTGGGTGACCGTTTTTTTTGCCTTTTTTTGCATTATGGTACGGAACCCTTCGTGCGCGAGTCCGACTCGCACTTGCCCGGTTTTTTTTTTACAAGTTTTTATTAGGGTTCCATACCTCAAAAGGAAAAAACGGAACCCTTATAGAATCACTCGTGCGTCTGTCTGTCAGTAGTAGCCTATTGTCTCGGAAACAACTGGAGCAATTAAGTTGAAATTTGGTACGTAAATTAGTGACCCAAAGACGGACGTAATGTAAACAATAGTTATTTGTTTTACAAGGGGGCAAAGTTGTTGTTTAACCGCTCGTGCTAATATTAATACCCGAGCAAGCGAAAGATTCCAAAATTGAATCTTGAGCGTCGCGAGGGTTTCAAAGCACGAGGATTAAACAAAATTTGCCTCCGAGTGAAACACATCATTTTTCACCACACCAACCCGAAGCAAATATTAAATGTAAAATATCAAACAAAATCAAACCAAAACAAATCCAAATGAATGTTATTAAATATTTATCGTCCCAAATCATCATTTAAAACTAAATTTTACCAGCAAACGTAAGAAAACAACTCAAAATTAGCATTTGATTACTTTGCCTCACATGTGAATAAAATGCAACATTGCTATCAGTTTTTGAAGTGCAAAGTAAGCCTTTCCGAGAAGTTGAATTTTAAAGATTGACTGGCTATGGATGAGGTCTTGGTGGCTCAGATGGCAGTGCGCTGGAGTAGCGATCCAGAGGCCGCGAGTTCAAGTCTCACCCAAGACCTTTACCACTTTTAAATTTATTCCAAGCTTAACTGATATACCGGGTGTGGCCTGTAACACGAGCAAATAATTAAAACATAGATTGTACTCCTCAAACAGTGACACTTTTGTTCAACAACTTTTAAAAATTATGAAGTAATTAGTCCCTATTTTTCATACAAAATAAATATTATCTTCAATGGACGCCATCGCCACGCCATATCATTGTGATTGACGATGCTTGTCACGCCTTAAACATAACAAAATTCGCAATACATTGCGTCTTAGAATAAACTTTAAAGTGTATTAAAAATCAAACCACAATAAGTTATTTTTAAAAGTCGATGAACAAATGTTGGTCAGTTTGAGGAGTACAGCCTACAGTTTACATTTTTAGGGTTCCGTACCCAAAGGGTAAAACGGGACCCTATTACTAAGACTTCGCTGTCCGTCCGTCCGTCCGTCTGTCACCAGGCTGTATCTCACGAACCGTGATAGCTAGACAGTTGAAATTTTCACAGATGATGTATTTCTGTTGCCGCTATAACAACAAATACTAAAAACAGAATAAAATAAAGATTTAAATGGGGCTCCCATACAACAAACGTGATTTTTGACCAAAGTTAAGCAACGTCGGGAGGGGTCAGTACTTGGATGGGTGACCGTTTTCTTTTAGCTTTTTTTTTGTTATTTTTTTTTGCATTATGGTACGGAACCCTTCGTGCGCGAGTCCGACTCGCACTTGCCCGGTTTTTTTGCTCATGTTACATGTTACAGGCCACACCCGGTATATACATTTTTATGAAGCATTTATCCTCAATCACGAACAACTAGTAACTACTAGTAACTAGTTAGATAGAACAACGAGCAATTATGTAGCACTTTTAATATACTTGCTGCGAGCGTAATTGTGCGATCAATTATTATACTAGAGGTGGTCGGCAACCTTTCCCAGTCACGCTGTATGTACGTTTACCTATGGGGATTTTTGATAGATTACTCGAGCGTGTTAGTTTAAGATAATATAATATCTTGCTACCCATGGGGTCTACCTTAACCACTTTTAACTACCTGTGTTGGTGGGCAAAAGAAATCGTTAAGTATATTGTGGATTAGATACGACCGTGTGATATAAAGGGACATTTTACGAACACTCGACCGTCGATTACCTATTTGCCAGCCTTTGAATAAACAATTTTCTTTTCAAGTTATAAAGTGAACCAAAAGTTCCCGACCGCTGGTGCGCTCGCGCAGACAGCGCGGCGGCGGAGCTGGTTAACCGACCTTGCGGGCGCGGGTCATGTTTTTACCCGCTTAACAGGCAATACAATACCTTTCATTTAAGCACAATACGCACAGGGTGTGTGCAGTAGTACAGTCGCCATCAGATATATCGGAGCGGCCAAGGTGTTCACAATATCTGAACAAGCACTCTAACGCAGGGTTGCCAACTCCAATTTTTTTTTACCCCTGAGCTCAACTTAAAAACCCTTAAAACTGTACTATTATTTTGGAAAACCCACTAAATAAAAGAAATTATTATAGATTTTCCAAATTTAGAACATTATTATGATTTTCAACCGGTTCGACATTTTAATGATCATGCATATGAACGTTATACATAGATGGTCAAGAAAATCTTGTCAGTAGAAAAAGGCGCGAAACTCAAATTTTATATGAGACGATATCCCTTCGCACCTACATTTTTTCAAATTTGCCGCACTTTTCTACTCTAAAAAAAAACCCAAAAAAACCACTAAAAATATTGAGCCCCTAAAAAATCCCTAGCTGGCTTATTTCCCCCTAAATTTAGTGGTAAAACCACTAAGTTGGCATCCCTGCTCTAACGCCTTGACAATAGAGGCGTGCTCAGATATTTGTGAGCACCTTGGCCGCTCCGATATATCTGATGGCGACTGTACAAACAGCAACACTCCTAACTGTGCATCGGCGGACCTTATTACAAAAGGCATAAGGTCCACCGATGTACAATTAGAGTCTGTGCGGAAAGAGAAGAGTCGTGGCAGAAACGGGAACTAACATTTTAAATTTTATATGGCAATCAAACCTTTGACACCTGTCTTGTAAAAAGTAAACAAACTTCTGCCAATGTATATTTTTATTAACAAAAACCGCAAGTTTTATGTATAAAATATTTTCAAAACACGATAAAACCGTACATAAAACCACAAGGAAAATTATATTTAACATTGTTCGGTTTTGTCAGCGGGAAGAAAACGGCTAAACGCCGACTATCGACTTACAAAAAGTCGCGGAACGTATTTCCGCTATTCGCGGGTATTGATGTTGTATTTCATATTAAATAATTACCTATTTAATAAGCCCTCTAAGTAACTTGTCTCCGGTACATAATTGGTAAGTATATTCATTCAAAATATATTATTTTTCATAAATATGCAGGTCATTCATGATCTTTAAAATAACTGACAAATAGTCTTGATACTTGCCATTTTATGCATAATTTATATGTAATTTCTTTTTCAGGATTGTGTAAAAGTACCTACGGTATCTCGAATAAAAGACCGCTAAGTAGGTGATATGCAAGAATTCGTAATCTACGTGCCGGATTCAAGCACATCCAGTTCAGATGAAGATAGTTCTATGAGTGTCCCTGGTTGTTTTGAAGATAGCTCAAACATAAGTGACATTGAATATTTTAATTCAGACTTCGATTACAAAGAATAAAACTTTTTCTAATAAAATATTTCTTTATTTGTAGGTTCTGTTAGTTACGAAATTATATTTCATATTTAGCAGTGACTTTTCGGCGAAGTAAAATATCGTGAGATGAGAGAACCGGACATATCCCAATAAGGCCTGTAGCTATACTTGGTCAAGCAGATCTTTTCAGTAGAAAAAGGCGGCAAATTTGAAAAACGTAGGCGCGAAGGGATATCGTCCCATAGAAAATTTGAATTTCGCGCCTTTTTTTACTGACAAGGTTTGCTTGACCAGCTATACTTTTGCACTATTTTTATTCATATTCATATTTATTATTAATAATGTACACATACATTACAAGTCAAGTTTACAATGGGTGAAATATATCCCAGATAAAATTACAGTTCTATTGCCCAATTTCTACCCGATCTACCCGGTTTTAATAACTGTTGGACTGCACAGATTAGGCAGTACATAAATGAGACTCGTATCTTGTTTGGTACTAAAATTACAGTTGTATTGGGCAGATTCTTAAATAGTTTTAGTAGTTTTGTCAATCGCAGTCACTTTTTAGTATCTGAGATATAAAAACAAGTGTGTTTTAAAAAGAAAATTAGTGCCTGCGCTAAATCAGAGGATTGAGTTGACGAGCCGACACCACCACCAGGCTCCGTTTAGTAAGCCGTGGTAAAAAACCGAACAAAAGGGATTCAAGTATCATGACCTTTAGTGTCGTACTATAATCACGTGACCAGTGTTGTCAGCATAGCAAAAACCATAAAATAGCACTGGCGCGCCCTCAAATCCCACGACTCTTCTCTTTCCGCACAGACTCTAACTAGAAATGCCCCGAATAGAGAATTTGGCCGAATACCGAATATTCGGCATGACATGCGAACATTTTGAGTCACGATTTTTATGAAAACTGTTCGCCAACAAAGCACACCGTTTGCTAAATCATATTTTTATGTTGAACATAATCAATGGATTTAGTTAGAGTCAATCAAATCAGAATCATGATTAAAATCAAATATTTTGTAATCAACGAATGCTCAAAAACGTGCCTTCATATGTAAATACTTTTCAAGAATACATTTTAAATAATATTTAATAATTACCCTAGTTTTTGGTTATTTTATTGTGTAATTTTTCATTTTAGGTAGATGGAACGGTTATCGGTATTCGGCCGAATAGTTGCCGAATATTCGTAGCATATCTACAATTAACAGTGTGGGCGATGGTACTAACAAAGTGACAGTTATCTCCGCATCTTACTGTACTCGCCTCAGCACAGAAACAGAATAACAGAATCGAGGCCCGTTATCAACCAGTCACGTGTTATCGGTATCACTGGGAGACTACTCATATTTCTGACTGCCCAATTCGAACTTTAAAGGTTTCGTCACACAGGCGCGTTTTCCGGGCGGGGCATGAGCGTTTTATATGTAAAAGCGCCGCGCCCCGCTCAAGCCCCGCCCGGAAAACGAGCCTGTGTGACGAAGCCTTAAGATACGTCAATTAATATATCTAGACACGATATGGATTAGATGTGTCAGTGTCAATAGTGACGTCTTTGTTTGAAGAAACGTCACTTTTGACACTGACATATCTATTATATCGTTTCTAGATCTATTAATTGAGAAACAGAATAACAGAATCGAGGCCCGTTATCAACCAGTCACGTGTTATCGGTATCACTGGGAGACTACTATATGTATTTCTTATATTTCTAACTGCCCGATTAGAACTTTAAGAAACTTCAATTAATAGATTCAGAAACGATATGGATTCGATGTGTCAGTGTCAAATGTGACGTCTCTTCAAACAAAGTCGCTTTTGACACTGACACATCGAATCCATATCGTTTCTAGATCTATTAATTGACATATCTTAAAGTTAGTATCAGGCCGTATATTACATGTTTGTTTGTTTATTCGTATGGCGTCTACAATTGCAGGGGGGGGGGGTTAGTTATCTCCGCAGCTTACCGTACTCGCCTCAGCACAGAATAACAGAATCAAGGCCCGGTTATCAACCAGTCACGTGTTATCGGTATCACTGGGAGACTTATTTCTATATGTATTCCACGTTTCTTGTTTGTTTAGTCGTATGTAGTGTCCGACCGAAACATGTTTTTTGCCGAAACCGAAACCGAAACCGAATGTTCGGCTTTGGCTCTAGTTTCGGCCGAAACCGAAACCGAAACTTTTGTAGACTTGATAAAATCGTTGAAAAATGTCATAAAACTGCTTTTATACACATATTATGGGGCTCTCAACACCGAATGTCCTTGAAATTGATGTTACTTAAGCAGTTTTTTTAAGAAAATTACTAAGAACAAGATAATTCTGCAACAATTGTGCAAGTGTTATTTTAAACGTCAAAACTTCTATCAAATTATGACGTATCAATAACATTTGCACTAGTTGCACTGCGTATCAAAATCATTGCAGAATTTTCTTGGTCTAATTCTATTCAGCCACCAGTCAAGCTAACATGTAGATACAGGGTCAACCAAAACACCAACCAAAAACGCGAGCGCAGCGAGCGCGAAATATTTTGTTAACAATATCGCAAGGCCAGGTACCGATCTTCACCTGGGCCGCTGGGCCTAAAAGTCCGAAGTGCCCCAGTGAGGCGAACTTTCATGCGAAGTCAAAGCCGTGCTTCAGGCTTCAGGATAAGTAGTTGAGCACAGACTCCAACCAATGTCCATTGTATTAAAAAGCGAGACCGCAGTTTCGTCGACGTTCGACGTTCGACGAAGCAAAAGTTTTTCGGAACTTATTTACCTACGAAATATCATTTGATATTTACTATTTGCTTTTCGGTGAAGGAAAAACATCGTGAGGAAGCCGGACTAGTCCCGATAAGGCCTAGTTAACACTCTGGGTTTGAAGGTCAGTCTGATGGCAGTCGCTTTCGTAAAAACTAGTGCCTACACCAATTTTTGGGATTAGTTGTCTATTGGACCCCAGGCTCCCATTCCCATTGCCAGGGCACGGCAAAAATTCCGGGATTTTCGAGGAAGATGTTGAGTTTTCTTATTATTCTCTTGCCCAGGGCCCAGTAACATGCGACAGTGCTATCTCATTCACTCCGATACAATTAGACAGTGTACGCGTTATAAGTATTGACAGCCTCTTAAGACTGCGTCGGCCGTCCAGTGGCGCCCTCATTAGTGGAATTGTGTTTTATAATAAACCAATTAATTTCTGTACCTATACATGAATCAGAATATGTAGATATTAATATTGTTGTCCTACTTATTCCCCAACTTTTGGTCTTTGTCCGAAGTACCATTTCGTAAGTTTCGGCCCGGCCGAAAGGTTCGGCCGTTTTTGGGCCGAAACCGAAACTACAGCCGAAACCTGATTTTTTGGCCGAAACTGGCCGAAACCGAAACCGAAACCGAACCTTCGGTCGGACACTAGTCGTATGGCGTCTACAATTGCAGGGGGGGGTCAGTTATCTCCGCAGCTTACTGTACTCGCCTCAACACAGAATAACAGATTCAAGGCCCGTTATCAAGCAGTCACGTGTTATCGGTATCACTGGGAGACTTATTTCTATATATTCCACGTTTCTTGTTTGTTTAGTCGTATGGCGTCTACAATTGCAGGGGGGTTAGTTATCTCCGCAGCTTACTGTACTCGCCTCAGCACAGAATAACAGAATCAAGGCCCGTTATCAAGCAGTCACGTGTTATCGGTATCACTGGGAGACTTATTTCTATATGTACATATTCCACGTTTCTTGTTTGTTTAGTCTTATGGCGTATACAATTGCAGTGGGGGGTTAGTTATCTCCGCAGCTTACTGTACTCGCCTCAACACAGAATAACAGATTCAAGGCCCGTTATCAAGCAGTCACGTGTTATCGGTATCACTGGGAGACTTATTTCTATATGTATTCCACGTTTCTTGTTTATTTAGGCCCACTTCCACCATCCCACTAACCCGGGGTTAAGCGGTTTAACCGTCAACCCAGTGTCAAATTGTAACCATGGTACCTATTAACTCCAGGTTTAACCGGTTAACCACGGGTTAATGGAATAGTGCAAGTGAGTCCTATAAAGTCCTAAAAATCGCGCAAGTGCGAGTCGGACTCGCCCACCGAGGGTTCCGTGGCCAAAGGGTAAAGGGGACCCTATTACTATGATTCCACTGTTAGTCTGTCTGTCACCAGGCTATATCTTATGAACCGTGATAGCTAGACAGTTGAAATGTTCACAGAGGATGTATTTCTGTTTATAAATATTTAATTTCAAATAAAGCTAAGAGAAAAGTAGTAGGTAAGGCCTGATTCGAAACAAATTTGACAAATTCAGAGTGATTTTTCTTGGATATTTTCTAGCTTACTTTATATATACACTACGACATTATAATTATCAGAATCATAAAATTATTATACCAAAAAAATTTTTTTTTATCAATTCTAAGATGATCAAAAAAATCAAATAAACGCCGCCGTCTTTTTAATTAGGCGCCAAATTGCTGTCAAAAACTTGATAAGTATGGAAGAAACTTGCACATAACTAATTTCCAACATAACCTGTTACCTAATATTATACCAATACTGAAAGGTAATTTCATTGCAATATCCATGAAACAATGAGGATCTAGACATATCTTCAAATATCTGGCGTATCAGGAATTTCGTCGATGTGGTGTCAGTTACCGGGCATTGGTTACTTTTCGACAGAGAAATCGACACCAACATCACTAAAAGAAACGGTTCGCAGCTTTAGTTTAATAATGCGGATTTCCAATATTACTTTGATAATATTTGGAGATGATCCACGATGTTTATGAGGCAATCAGCATGCTTAAGCCAGTACCCTCGAAATCGGACCAAAAAACTTGATTCAACAAAGTCCCACAGTATTGACCTATTGAACGGTATGGAGTGGAGTGTCCAAGGAATTAGTTCGTTAAAACAACAAAAACTATATGCAATATAATATTTCAAAATAAACATTGTTCTTGATAGGACTCAAACTAAGAAACTGTCAAAAAACACTGTCGGATGTATGATGGAGGGCATACAACAAAACTAACGACAGGAGCGGGAAGAAATGGAAAATGATGAATTTACTTATAAATAACAATTTTTAAACAAATTTTCAATAAATTATGGAAAAACAAATCTTGATTCAGCTAGCTTCAGTACCATTAATAGGGTTTTCAATTTGGCAGATTGAATTCGAATCAGGCCTTATTTAAAGCCCAGAAACACGATTACATGTTGCGGAGCGTTAGTTTTGGCTCCACGTCTATAAATATCCGCATTTCGTATCGGACATCGGAATAATTCGGCAGATAACCTAATCTGATCTGGTTATAACCAGTTCATTTCACTAGCGGGGATATGGATAGTAAACAAGTTGTATTGTACGGCACCTGCGAATTTACATGCTGCGGCGGTATAACGGTCGCATTTTTATCGCTTGTCACCACGCCTGTCACGTGACGGACATAGTGACAGGCGATAAAACCGGGCAAGTGCGAGTCGGACTCGCGCACGAAGGGTTCCGTACCATAAAGCAAAAAAAAAAACGGAAAAAATGCAAAAAGAAAACGGTCACCCATCCAAGTACTGACCACGCCCGACGTTGCTTAACTTTGGTCAAAAATCACGTTTGCTGTATGGGAGCCCCACTTAAATCTTTATTTTATTCTGTTTTTAGTATTTGTTGTTATAGCGGCAACAGAAATACATCATCTGTGAAAATTTCAACTGTCTAGCTATCACGGTTCGTGAGATACAGCCTGGTGACAGACAGACGGACAGACGGACGGACGGACGGACGGACAGTGAAGTCTTAGTAATAGGGTCCCGTTTTACCCTTTGGGTACGGAACCCTAAAAATGGAACCATGCTGCGCCCGCTGTAATCATAAAGATGTATACATTTGTTTGGTTTCAGAGTGTTGTTGGGGTTGCCTCGATTTTGCATCGCGTCGGGGATGTTTGCCGAAGCTCGCGTGGATGGCTTCCAAGCCATAATGCGCAAGAGAGTGGCCTCCCTGAAGGCCGAGCCACACCGGCTTGCGTGTGCGTGACGTGCGCGTGTGCGTGCGCTAAAATGTTGGAGCCGCACACGCACACGTCACGCAAGCGGTGTGCCGTATGATCGTGAAGTTGACCGCCCCATATCGAGTGCCCGCAAATGGCATATCTATATCGTTAGTTCATCGTTAGTTCACGTTAGTTCAGTATATTAAATCGTTAGGATCCGACTACAACATCGATTTTTTTTAAAAACAAAAGTGGGGAGGTCAACTTCACGCTACCGCCCCAAAATCGATTTTATGGTTTTTATCAATTAGAATCGATAGATAATCGTTAGTTCACGTTAGTTCAGTATTTTAAATCGTTAGGATCCGATTCTAAGTATTTTTTTTTTTCAATTTTGTGGGGCGGTCAACTTCACGTGAAGTTGACCGCCCCATATCGAGTGCCCGCAAATGGCATATCTATATCGTTAGTTCATCGTTAGTTCACGTTAGTTCAGTATATCAAATCGTTAGGATCCGACGCATAACTTGTGTACGAATTTTTTTTAAAGTAGGGGAGCGGCAACACCGTCTTCCGCTCCAAAACTGTATTTATGGTTCCAATCAATTGGAATCGATATGTAGTCGTTAGTTCATCGTTAGTTCATGATAGTTCAGCATGTGAAATCGTTAGGATCCGACTACATTACGTATTTAAAAAAAATAACATAAGTGGGGCGGTCAACTTCACGCTACCGCCCCAAAACCGATTTTATGGATTCTTTCAATTAGAATCGTTAGTTCATCGTTAGTTCACGTTAGTTCAGTATATTAAATCGTTAGGATCCGACTAAAAGATGTTTTTTTTTAAAAAACGAAAGTGGGGAGGTCAACTTCACGTGAAGTTGACCGCCCCATATCGAGTGCCCGCAAATGGCATATCTATATCGTTAGTTCATCGTTAGTTCACGTTAGTTCAGTATAGATAATCGTTAGGATCCGACGCATAACTTGTGTACGAATTTTTTTTAAAGTAGGGGAGCGGCAACACCGTCTTCCGCTCCAAAACTGTATTTATGGTTCCAATCAATTGGAATCGATATGTAGTCGTTAGTTCATCGTTAGTTCATGACAGTTCAGCATGTGAAATCGTTAGGATCCGACTACATTACGTATTTTAAAAAAATAACATAAGTGGGGCGGTCAACTTCACGCTACCGCCCCAAAATCGATTTTATGGATTCTTTCAATTAGAATCGTTAGTTCATCGTTAGTTCACGTTAGTTCAGTATATTTAATCGTTAGGATCCGACTAAAAGATGTTTTTTTTTAAAAACGAAAGTGGGGAGGTCAACTTCACGTGAAGTTGACCGCCCCATATCGAGTGCCCGCAAATGGCATATCTATATCGTTAGTTCATCGTTAGTTCACGTTAGTTCAGTATATCAAATCGTTAGGATCCGACGCATAACTTGTGTACGAATTTTTTTTTAAAGTAGGGGAGCGGCAACACCGTCTTCCGCTCCAAAACTGTATTTATGGTTCCAATCAATTGGAATCGATATGTAGTCGTTAGTTCATCGTTAGTTCATGATAGTTCAGCATGTGAAATCGTTAGGATCCGACTACATTACGTATTTTAAAAAAATAACATAAGTGGGGCGGTCAACTTCACGCTACCGCCCCAAAACCGATTTTATGGATTCTTTCAATTAGAATCGTTAGTTCATCGTTAGTTCACGTTAGTTCAGTATATTAAATCGTTAGGATCCGACTAAAAGATGTTTTTTTTTTTAAAAACGAAAGTGGGGAGGTCAACTTCACGTGAAGTTGACCGCCCCATATCGAGTGCCCGCAAATGGCATATCTATATCGTTAGTTCATCGTTAGTTCACGTTAGTTCAGTATATCAAATCGTTAGGATCCGACGCATAACTTGTGTACGAATTTTTTTTTAAAGTAGGGGAGCGGCAACACCGTCTTCCGCTCCAAAACTGTATTTATGGTTCCAATCAATTGGAATCGATATGTAGTCGTTAGTTCATCGTTAGTTCATGATAGTTCAGCATGTGAAATCGTTAGGATCCGACTACATTACGTATTTTAAAAAAATAACATAAGTGGGGCGGTCAACTTCACGCTACCGCCCCAAAACCGATTTTATGGATTCTTTCAATTAGAATCGTTAGTTCATCGTTAGTTCACGTTAGTTCAGTATATTAAATCGTTAGGATCCGACTAAAAGATGTTTTTTTTTTAAAACGAAAGTGGGGAGGTCAACTTCACGTGAAGTTGACCGCCCCATATCGAGTGCCCGCAAATGGCATATCTATATCGTTAGTTCATCGTTAGTTCACGTTAGTTCAGTATAGATAATCGTTAGGATCCGACGCATAACTTGTGTACGAATTTTTTTTAAAGTAGGGGAGCGGCAACACCGTCTTCCGCTCCAAAACTGTATTTATGGTTCCAATCAATTGGAATCGATATGTAGTCGTTAGTTCATCGTTAGTTCATGACAGTTCAGCATGTGAAATCGTTAGGATCCGACTACATTACGTATTTTAAAAAAATAACATAAGTGGGGCGGTCAACTTCACGCTACCGCCTCAAAATCGATTTTATGGATTCTTTCAATTAGAATCGTTAGTTCATCGTTAGTTCACGTTAGTTCAGTATATTAAATCGTTAGGATCCGACTAAAAGATGTTTTTTTTTAAAAACGAAAGTGGGGAGGTCAACTTCACGTGAAGTTGACCGCCCCATATCGAGTGCCCGCAAATGGCATATCTATATCGTTAGTTCATCGTTAGTTCACGTTAGTTCAGTATATCAAATCGTTAGGATCCGACGCATAACTTGTGTACGAATTTTTTTTTAAAGTAGGGGAGCGGCAACACCGTCTTCCGCTCCAAAACTGTATTTATGGTTCCAATCAATTGGAATCGATATGTAGTCGTTAGTTCATCGTTAGTTCATGATAGTTCAGCATGTGAAATCGTTAGGATCCGACTACATTACGTATTTTAAAAAAATAACATAAGTGGGGCGGTCAACTTCACGCTACCGCCCCAAAACCGATTTTATGGATTCTTTCAATTAGAATCGTTAGTTCATTGTTAGTTCACGTTAGTTCAGTATATTAAATCGTTAGGATCCGACTAAAAGATGTTTTTTTTTAAAAACGAAAGTGGGGAGGTCAACTTCACGTGAAGTTGACCGCCCCATATCGAGTGCCCGCAAATGGCATATCTATATCGTTAGTTCATCGTTAGTTCACGTTAGTTCAGTATAGATAATCGTTAGGATCCGACGCATAACTTGTGTACGAATTTTTTTTAAAGTAGGGGAGCGGCAACACCGTCTTCCGCTCCAAAACTGTATTTATGGTTCCAATCAATTGGAATCGATATGTAGTCGTTAGTTCATCGTTAGTTCATGACAGTTCAGCATGTGAAATCGTTAGGATCCGACTACATTACGTATTTTAAAAAAATAACATAAGTGGGGCGGTCAACTTCACGCTACCGCCCCAAAATCGATTTTATGGATTCTTTCAATTAGAATCGTTAGTTCATCGTTAGTTCACGTTAGTTCAGTATATTAAATCGTTAGGATCCGACTAAAAGATGTTTTTTTTTAAAAACGAAAGTGGGGAGGTCAACTTCACGTGAAGTTGACCGCCCCATATCGAGTGCCCGCAAATGGCATATCTATATCGTTAGTTCATCGTTAGTTCACGTTAGTTCAGTATATCAAATCGTTAGGATCCGACGCATAACTTGTGTACGAATTTTTTTTTAAAGTAGGGGAGCGGCAACACCGTCTTCCGCTCCAAAACTGTATTTATGGTTCCAATCAATTGGAATCGATATGTAGTCGTTAGTTCATCGTTAGTTCATGATAGTTCAGCATGTGAAATCGTTAGGATCCGACTACATTACGTATTTTAAAAAAATAACATAAGTGGGGCGGTCAACTTCACGCTACCGCCCCAAAACCGATTTTATGGATTCTTTCAATTAGAATCGTTAGTTCATCGTTAGTTCACGTTAGTTCAGTATATTAAATCGTTAGGATCCGACTAAAAGATGTTTTTTTTTTAAAAACGAAAGTGGGGAGGTCAACTTCACGTGAAGTTGACCGCCCCATATCGAGTGCCCGCAAATGGCATATCTATATCGTTAGTTCATCGTTAGTTCACGTTAGTTCAGTATATCAAATCGTTAGGATCCGACGCATAACTTGTGTACGAATTTTTTTTAAAGTAGGGGAGCGGCAACACCGTCTTCCGCTCCAAAACTGTATTTATGGTTACAATCAATTGGAATCGATATGTAGTCGTTAGTTCATCGTTAGTTCATGACAGTTCAGCATGTGAAATCGTTAGGATCCGACTACATTACGTATTTTAAAAAAATAACATAAGTGGGGCGGTCAACTTCACGCTACCGCCCCAAAATCGATTTTATGGATTCTTTCAATTAGAATCGTTAGTTCATCGTTAGTTCACGTTAGTTCAGTATATTAAATCGTTAGGATCCGACTAAAAGATGTTTTTTTTTAAAAACGAAAGTGGGGAGGTCAACTTCACGTGAAGTTGACCGCCCCATATCGAGTGCCCGCAAATGGCATATCTATATCGTTAGTTCATCGTTAGTTCACGTTAGTTCAGTATATCAAATCGTTAGGATCCGACGCATTACTTGTGTACGAATTTTTTTTTAAAGTAGGGGAGCGGCAACACCGTCTTCCGCTCCAAAACTGTATTTATGGTTCCAATCAATTGGAATCGATATGTAGTCGTTAGTTCATCGTTAGTTCATGATAGTTCAGCATGTGAAATCGTTAGGATCCGACTACATTACGTATTTTAAAAAAATAACATAAGTGGGGCGGTCAACTTCACGCTACCGCCCCAAAACCGATTTTATGGATTCTTTCAATTAGAATCGTTAGTTCATCGTTAGTTCACGTTAGTTCAGTATATTAAATCGTTAGGATCCGACTAAAAGATGTTTTTTTTTTAAAAACGAAAGTGGGGAGGTCAACTTCACGTGAAGTTGACCGCCCCATATCGAGTGCCCGCAAATGGCATATCTATATCGTTAGTTCATCGTTAGTTCACGTTAGTTCAGTATATCAAATCGTTAGGATCCGACGCATAACTTGTGTACGAATTTTTTTTTAAAGTAGGGGAGCGGCAATACCGTCTTCCGCTCCAAAACTGTATTTATGGTTACAATCAATTGGAATCGATATGTAGTCGTTAGTTCATCGTTAGTTCATGTTAGTTCAGTATGTGAAATCGTTAGGATCCGACTACATTACGTATTTAAAAAAAATAACATAAGTGGGGCGGTCAACTTCACGCTACCACCCCAAAACTGATTTTATGGATTCTTTCAATTAGAATCGTTAGTTCATCGTTAGTTCACGTTAGTTCAGTATATTAAATCGTTAGGATCCGACTAAAAGATGGTTTTTTTTTTAAAACGAAAGCGGGGAGGTCAACTTCACGCTACCGCCCCAAAACCGATTTTATGGTTTTTATCGATTAGAATCGATAGATAATCGTTAGTTCACGTTAGTTCAGTATATCAAATCGTTAGGATCCGACGCATAACTTGTATGCGAATTTTTAAAAAATAGGGGATAGCGCCAACACCGTCTTCCGCTCCAAAACTGTATTTATGGTTCCTATCAATTGGAATCGATATGTAGTCGTTAGTTCATCGTTAGTTCATGTTAGTTCAGCATGTGAAATCGTTAGGATCCGATTACATTACGTATTAAAAAAAAACATAAGTGGGGCGGTCAACTTCACGCTACCGCCCCATAATTGATTTTATGGTTTCTTTCAATTAGAATCGATAGATATTCGTTAGTTCACGTTAGTTCAGTATATCAAATCATTAGGATCCGACGCGTAACTTGTTTGCGAATTTTTTTTAAAGTGTGTACCAAAAACGGTCACCCATCCAAGTACTGACCCCGCCCTACGTTGCTTAACTTCGGTTACAAAATTGGGTAATGTACGGAACCCTTGGAACGCGAGTCCGACTCGCACTTGGCCGGTTTTTTTCAACACAGTTTAATATTGTCAATATCTGTGTCCGATTGTTTTCCTTTTTAGAGCATAGAGGGCTATTGCCATAGTAAATTTTGTAGTCACGGTACATTTACTGCCATCTATCGACACACGATTAAAACTTAAAATAAAATTGAAAATGTATAAATTAATCAAAATATGTATACGGATAAATGATTTTTTATTTTTATTGTTCCATACTGACCCATGTTCTTTCACTGATATGTGTTCAAATTGTTAAATATCAAACGGTGTCGTCAACGCCTTCTAGCCGAGAATAGGCCAAAGGTATGGCGCTCTCTCACAACGCTCTCTTAATCTCAAACGACTCTCGTCTTGGCTTTCAAACGGACTTTTTACGGACGTTCCATATACGCGACTGGCAATTAATAGGACTCCGACAATTACTGCAATCACGACGACCTGGCTTGGATTTGGACTCTCGAAAATTCGCGACGATTTGTATACGCCGGCTGCTGGAGAACAATGCCACCCACGTGTTCGTATTACCAATGTAAGGCCATGATCGGTCAGAAGCCGATGTTCCACTTCCCAACTGGCGACAGTGCTCGATTGCAAACTTGGATTGACAATTGTGGTAAGTTTTTACTATTTTCTTAAATTTATCTTTCCTACAACCAATTCTAAAATTACTTTTAAAAGTGTTTACAGTTTAGGGACGACTCACGCTACAGCGGGCCGTGCCCGGACCTGGGCGTCCGACATGTAATTTTTTATGACGGCTGATCGGTGATCGCGTGATGCTTTCCATAGTAAACGAAGCTCCGGCTCGGACACGGCCCGGTCTAACGTGAGTCATCCTTTACGCTGTATTGACATCGTACAGTACGTCAGTACATATTAGTCATTGATATAGAATATACCTACCTAAACTGATATTGTTTTAATAAAAATATATTGAGAACCGTTTCAACTGTTATCTAACCCAATATCAGTTATTTTGACAGAATATGCCCGATCTGATTACTATTCACATAGGTTGTAAAATATGATGCCACAGTGGAGGTGGGGTGTAATTTGCCCCAGATAGAACACTAGCTGTAAAAGTTCTTAAAAAAATAAACTAGGGATAAAGATAAAGATAAAAAAAAAAGTCATCAGTCATCATAAGATAAATATTATAGGACATTTTTACACAAATTTACTAAGCCCTACACGGTAAGCTCTAAAAAGCTTGTGTTGAGGGTATTCAGACATTGATGTATAAAATATATAAATATTTAGATACATAGATGTCTAATAAATAAATAAACAATAGAAAACAACCATAACTCAGGAACAAATATATGCTTCATCACAAGTAAATGCCCTTACCGGGATTTGAACCTAGTACCATCACCTTCATAGGCAGGGTCACTACCCACTAGGCTAGACTGGTTGGCTGAATGATATTAATATATACAGGTCTAGGTACAGTACCTAAGTAGATAGGTATATAATACTTCAGTTATTTTATGGACAACAAGTATGGAGAAATGGAAATATTTATTATAATTTATTGTGTAACAGGTAATAAATACTACAGAGATACAGAGACAAATAATGTTTGTATTGTGTATTGTTGTGTAGATGCCAATTAAAAGGTGTTCTAGTCCAGTCTAGGTAGTCTAGGTGGTGTAGGTGGTAGGTGTGTGTAGGTATTTTGATTTTTTTCTTTTGTCTTGGAAAATATCAAGTAAGTAGTTGAATTATGAGCAGTTTGACTTTAAGTATGAAACATAATTCAACACATGAATAGATGTTTAGGAAATCATGTTTTCCAAATACATACATAGTTTTACAAGCATCAAACCTTTACTGTTAAATTTAAATATTACAAATTTTAAAAATAAAATTTGATGTAGTGGCTTTATGTGGTTGTGGATATTATGTACATTTGGCAACTAATTCCATCTATTGGCATAGGAACTTACTAGTTTTGATGAAAGTGACTTCCTACTGATTTGCCAATCCAGAGGGGAAACTAGGCTTTATTGGGATTAGTCTGATTCTCATAATTACTTATGTGATAGGAAGCAATTTGTCAAACACGGAAGTTATGTGTCTAAGGAGTATTCAACGCGTTCGGGTGTTAGCCAAGGGTCGATCTTAGGTCCACTGCTGTTTGGCATTATGATCAACGATCTTGAGGAAACCGTTGAACATGCCAAATGTCTACTCTACGCGGACGACCTGAAACTAATACTTGGAATCAGGAATTTGGCTGACTGTAAAAAATTACAGGACGACATCGATTCTATCTTTCAGTGGAGTACAACTAATGAGCTGCACTTCAATATATCCAAGTGTTCTGTCATGACGTTAAGTCGAGCAAAAAATCCAATACATGCTGACTACAAACTTGGGTCCGAGAGTATGTCTCGAGTCGTAACAGTCAAGGACTTAGGAGTTATCTTTGATGATCATCTGACTTTTCATGACCATATTAAGAAGTTAGCTGCTGAGTGTTTTAAAAGGCTTGGATTTGTTATCAGGAGTGCACGTGACTTCCGAAATCCAAGCGTAATCAAGCTCCTGTACACATCACTGGTTCGTAGCAAACTCGAGTCTGCGGCAGTCGTTTGGAACCCTCATGAGATTACCTACGCACTGCTTCTGGAGAGAGTACAAAAAACGTTTTTAAGGTTTCTATATAAAAAAAATGCATGGGTACTATCCCTATCTATATCTTACTAAGTTCTTGCTTGGATCACTTGGCTTTAACTCGCTGGAGGTAAGGCGTAATTACCAATTTTTGACATATATCTGTGGCATATTGAGGGGATACAGCGACTGTTCCGACTTGGTGTCAAGACTTGTAAGACTTTCGGTACCGTTCGTGCCTAAGAACCTGCTCAGGCCGCGGTGCCCTAGCCTTTTAGCTGTTCCTCTTACGCGTACAGTTTCCTGCAGAAACTCTCCAATAATCCGAGCACTTAGGACGATTATATAACACGTTCTTGTCATCAGCTCCTGATTGCGATGTGTTTACCAGCAGATGGGTGAATGTGTGTCGTGAATGTCTGAAATACTGTGAGAGGATGGATGAATGATACTTTTTGATTTGATTTATTTTCTTTTCTATTGTTTAATATTGTATTGTTGTTTGACATGAAATTGTATATTACCTAGTAGCACATTTTAAATCACTTGACATATTTTTAATTTTTATTATTATTTGCATGACTAAATTATAATTCAATAATTATTATGTACTATTTTTGCTACTTGCATGTATAATTTGCCAGCGCTTTGGTGCGAACTGTAATGCTGTGTAAATATATTGTAATAAATAAATAAATAAATAATGTAGTTGATTTTGTAGTAAAAACTTGTTTATGTACTTTATTTGACATGTAATATATTATGTTTTATGAATAAATATACGATTATAATATGAGTCCTTCAACCAAGAGCCACTTACATAGATTCCAAAAAACTCATTGGTACAAGGTGGTACAAGCCGGCACAGATCATATAATACTAGTTTGTTTGAACCTGCAATCTTCGGTTTGAAAATTGCACACTCTTACTTACCGCTTGGGTACCAGCAGTTATGCTATGTGCAAATAACTAATATAATATAGGCATATTATATTTTTATTGGTTTATATTAATATTTACATATACCAGTTAAAAAAATCTTGTAATTTAATAACTCCTATCTCTGTTGCTATTTGACACAAGGTTTGCCTAGCATAAGTAGTAAAATCTTTAATACAAGCTTTTATTTAGTTTCAACTGTCCCATTGCTGTCTGTGTAGTGTAAAGAGACGTCTGTAATCAAATCTTGCAAGTTAGGCCCAATTCCCGGTTACCAATGATGCTGAAAATTTGCATACATATGTAAGATGGATGACAATATAAATAATATTATGATACTATCGAGCTGATCTGATGATGGAGACAGGAGTTGGCTAATGGAACTAACTCTGTGTTATAACAATGCAACCTAATTGTGTTTGGAGTTGTTAGAATTGTCTCGATGAATATTAATTGTGATAAAGTTCAAATAAATAACATAGGTTGTTCAATATCACCATTACCAAAAAAATAACAGTTATTCTAAATCAATATTAAATATGATGTAAGAATAAAATATACAGGCTGGCTAAAAAATAACTGCATTCCTGTTGCCAGTGAGGTTTTGGGATTATACTGAGCAACTTTCACTGTGGGACCAACCCCGAAATCGCGAAAAATTTTTGGCTGTTTCATACATTTTGGTTGGTCCATTTACCATGAGAGGGTACATTTTTTGGTTTAGGCAGATTAAATGTCACTTTCTTAGGAGGTCACTTTCGAGTTAGGTCACGTTCTGAGAACGTCACTTTTTAGGGTTCCGTACCCAAAGGGTAAACCGGGACCCTATTACTAAGACTTCGCTGTCCGTCCGTCCGTCCGTCCGTCCGTCCGTCCGTCTGTCTGTCACCAGGCTGTATCTCACGAACCGTGATAGCTAGACAGTTGAAATTTTCACAGATGATGTATTTATGTTGCCGCTATAACAACAAATACTAAAAACAGAATAAAATAAAGATTTAAGTGGGGCTCCCATACAGCAAACGTGATTTTTGACCAAAGTTAAGCAACGTCGGGCGTGGTCAGTACTTGGATGGGTGACCGTTTTCTTTTTGCATTTTTTCCGTTTTTTTTTTTGCTTTATGGTACGGAACCCTTCGTGCGCGAGTCCGACTCGTACTTGCCCGTTTTTTTAGGACGCCACATGTTGATAACGCCACTTTCTGAGGACGTCAATTTCTGAGGACATCAATTTCTGAGTAGGTACGTCACTTTCTTCCTACTAAGATTTAAGCGTATGTAAAATGAAAATTAAATAATTGGCCAAGCACGAAGTCAAGACTACGGTGTTCAGAGCACCGTACGACACATCCCTAGGTGGTTTTAAGTTTGGATACTAATACTAATTTATCCCATAAGTACATTTTATTGACTAGGAAATAAGAAGGTAATGTCTGGGAGCTCTGGGACCTTGGAGTTTGGACTTTTATTAAAGTCCTCTGGGCTAGTATAGGTAATGTAGAAGTTACAAAGCTTCTACTTTAGATATATTTTTTAGAGATTACAGATTTTATTTACCACCTTGTCGGGTTGATTATATATTCATACCAAATTACAGCTTTCTAACACTAACAATCAACCTCATCTTGGAGGTGAAAAGAGGAAAAATCTTAAGTCCCATTTCGGCCAACCGAAATCAAGAACGTTTATATAATATAGGCCTAATACCGTTTATCTAAAACGTTTGGTGAAGGCACATTTCTACACATTTCTAGTAGAAACAAATCATTATGAATTTCTCTGTAATTTGTACAATCCATTTCGTAAACTGACATTCCGCTAAACTGTTGTTTTTACATCTTACTAGCATCCATAACATATTGAAGTATGATATTCTTCCACTTGTCTAAACATTTTCATTATTATTGATTCTTTTTTTGTGAGAATGGCTTTTTCTGCCACGGCACTTTGCCAATTATTGATTTTTTCAAACACCAAAATAGTTGACAATTTAATATACGTCAGAGTTGACAGGCAACTTCGAACATGAAAAACTAAATCCGTCAAAAATACTGGGTATACATACAACCTCATAATCTTTGATATAGTCGCAATTGTTGTATTTTAAACTTGTAGACTGGGCAGGCACGACTCAAAAATGAATAATATTACAATTAAGTCTGTGATTCGGCATTTCTCGCTTTTTGACGTTAGGCTTGTTTCTGACTCAAAATATAATTAACGTAAAGTATTAATCAATTTGCTCATGTTTCATATAAGTCACAGAAATAAGTACCTAATAATAAATGTCTAAGTTTTAGTACAAGTAGGGTAACTGCGTCAGGTTGCCGTCCAGTACCTGTTTCCGTCCACTTGGCGGAGTTGCTACAAAGAATTGCGTATAATTTGAATATAAACCTAACTTACCGGACAATTTTGGACTTATTGTACATCCGTTTTTAAAAGCAAAAATATTTTAGTAGAACTGGAATTCATGAGTACCAAATCTTAACTGACATTTTTGTCACTCAAACAAGTTTGATCAAGATCGGCTTACTTTATATTTCGTCAACTTTACCTTTGTTTCCAAAAACTGTGAATTGTGAATTTTAATTTTTTTTTTCGTCACAGAACAGTATCTAGTTGCTGCTCTCACCGATCGGTTCAAAAATATACATACTTTATACAATTAATACATAAATGTAATGGTACTTAATGAAAAGGAATAGGTACTGTTTCGACGAATCAGATACTCTCAGTAAAATCTATAGGTAGATGACGCCATAGCTGTTAATAAATATTGAATGACTTTATTATCTCTATTCGCTTTACTAACTCTATGTGCTCTAATGTGAAAAAAAAACACAACGACAGTGAAGAACGGAATTCTTAATTTAAATTTGAACTGATAAACTCCAATAATAAATATGATTCTTACTGAGCACACTGCGATAGTCCATTGGTTGGAAAGCTCGTTCGAAATTTAAACTTATTTGCTTTATAATAAGGTTGCATTTTGCAGATCTTTTACTCTCTCATACTTATAGTAGGCTATTCGGAAAAAAAAGAAATATCTCACAAAAGTAAGTAAGTAGAATTAAACTTTGTATCAAAGACATAAGTCATAAATTTCAATGTCAAAGTTTTAAGTAAGGATCTTTCTAACTAAAACTACTTCTTTATATGAATGACCAGTGTAAGCATCAGTTAGCTAGCCCTAAGCAACCAAAGATCAGGCTGCAGTTTAAAAACTAATAAAGTTAGAGTTAACCTGATAATTTTCCCGCCGTCTCCATACTCGTTTTAGTTGGATATTGACTGGTCAGCTGCCTGTTAGCTATAGTTTTCCCGAAAATCGCCAGGACAGAGGTGAAAATTTTTGTATGAAAACTTGCAACTTTAAATGCATTTTTTATCGAAACTATTGCACTCTAAAATGAAGTCAAAATCAGTCCATCGACTCAATTTTTTGCAAGCTTTCTAATGGTACCTCACACGATTCTTACAATTGAAAATAAAATTCAGCCTACCCCTCTTAACCCCTAAATTTCCCCCTAAAATCAGAAATAAGCAGTTTCGACTTATTCACAGTGTTAGTGATGGTACTTGCCATAACTATTCCAAATTTCAGGTACCTACATCAAACGGTCTTTGAGAAAAACGCATTTAACCGATTTGCAAGACCGAAGTGATCCCATAAGAGCACCGTGAACAAAGTTTTGTACGGTGCTCTAAAAATGTTTGCTGTGTTAAAATTAAACTTGAGTCCTCCTTGTAAGTATATGTATATACCTACCTGTATCAGGAGAACCCGCTCTGTATTAATGTATGTATGTACGTATGTATACCTGCACGAACAATGGAATTACCAGCAATCAGCTGTACGGCATACGGTCGTTTTTATGTATGACATATACCTTGGATCAGGATGTTTATTTTCAGTGGTTAATTGAAGGGAAATACGGATCTATTAGACGATAACGGGAAAATGTCTTAAGCACTCTTAAGGCACAGTATAATAAATAGTACTAACGTACAGTATGGACACTCCCTGCCTCCCGTTGAAAGTGCCGCCCACCCGCTCTCGGTTACCTCACAGTTACCGGCTGGCAAGGACGCGACGACGCGGTGCGCAGAGCGGAGGCCACGTAAAATATTCAAATATTAAACAAATATTTACAAAACCTATCAGATCACACTGAAAAAAACACAATATCTATATGAACAAAAAATCATGTTTTCAACTTACGTAATATTTTGGTGGCCTGATTTCCTTACAAAAATTTTTTTACTTCGTTTATACTGATTCAAAATAGGAAACTAGTGTATAAATTGAGCTTAGATACCCACCGTACAGCATAATACGATTATTATTTATTCCTAATTCGTGCAATGAGTTTTGAGTCACTGAGGTCATCGAACTTGACAACAAAATGGCGAGAACCCTCGCACGTCTTGTCTCACTCACACAAGCATAGTACGCGTTCACCTACACGAGCTTAGCTGTGCGCGTAGGAACGCGTTTGTTTCATACATTTGATCGCCAGTGTCCGGGGTGTGCTTAAGGTACCGTTTGGACTTAGAGATGTCACGAATATTCGGCAACTATTCGGTATTTCGGTAGAAGCAGTGGTGGCCGAGTGGATATGACGTCTGACTTTCAATCCGGAGGTCGGGGGTTCAAATCCTGACTCGTACCAATGAGTTTTTCGGAACTTATGTACGAAATATCATTTGATATTTACCACTAGCTTTTCGGTGAAGGAAAACATCGTGAGGAAACCTGCATACATCTGCGAAGAAATTCAAAGGTGTATGTGAAGTCCCCAATCCGCAGTGGGCTAGCGTAGGGACTAGCCCAAGCCCTCTCGCGCATGAGAGGAGGCCTGTGCTCAGCAGTGGGACGTATATAGGCTGAAATGATAATGATGATGATGATTCGGTATTCGGCCTATTCGGCCACTTTGCCGAATATTCAGTATTCGGCCAAGTACGGAATATTCAGTATTCGGCCGAGTACGGAATATTCAGTATTCGGCCGAGTACGGAATATCTGTTGCACCTACCTGAAAAGAAAAAATATAACCAAAAACTAAGTATATTTAATATTAAAAATGTAGGTACCTACTTTTGGAAAGTAACTAAATATAAAGGCACGTTTTTGAGCATTTGTTGATTATATAATTATATATGTTATTTTTATCGTGGGTCTAATTTGTTTTGATTCTTAACTACATTCATTCATTCTCTTAGATATAAAAATATATCTAAGCAAACGTTGTGCTTTGTTGGCGAACAGTTTTCATAATAATTGTGACTCAAAATGTTCGCTCGTCATGCCGAATATTCGGTCGCCGAATATTCGGTATTCGGCCAAATTCTCTATTCGGGGCATCTCTAGTTTGGACACAAACTGCACCAGCTGCCACAAATGTCAAAAATCCGGGTAGCAACATCGATATGTATGTCATACATAAAAGTGGCTTTATGTCGTACTACAGCTAACATGATTATTTATTGTTCGTGCTTAAATCTTACTACGAAAAAAAGTGACGTAGGTACTCAAAAATTGACGCCCTCAGAAAGTGGTGTTCTCAGAAAGTGACGTGCTCAGAATATGACGACCTCAGAAAGTGACTAACTCAGAATGTGACGTCCTAAGAAAGTGACCTAACTCGAAAGTGACCTCCTAAGAAAGTGGTATACTCCGTCACACCTCGGACACTGGCGATCAAATGTATGAAACAAACGCGTTCCTACGCACACAGCCTAAGCTCGTGTAGGTGAACGCGTACCATGCTTGTGTGAGTGAGATAGACGTGCTAGGGTTCTCGCCATTTTGTTGTCAAGTTCGATGACCTCAATGACTCAAAACTCATTGCGCGAATTATGAAAAAATAAGAATCGTATTATGCTGTAAGGTGGGTATCTAAGCTACATATACAATAGTTACCTATTTACCCGACTGCGCGACGCAACGGAGGGTAATGTGTTTTTTTTTGTGTTTTTATTATTATTATTATTATGTGTTTATCAGCCTATATATGTATGTATGTGTGTATGTATGTACGTATGTTTGTTCCTATGTGGCACTCCGGAGACCAAACGCGTGAACCGATTTTGATAATTCTTACGTCAATCGAACCGTCCTACTCTTGCGTGTGTCACTAAAGACATGACAGTAATCAAAATTCAATATGGCGACAACCAAACGCCAAAATTGAAAAAATAAAAGTTTACGAAATATGTCGAGTGGGGTATCACTGAATAGGCATTAAAAATCAGGTATAGGTTTCTTTTACAGTTTTTAAGGTCCCGCACCTCAAAAGGAAAAAACGGAACCCTTATAGGATCACTCGTGCGTCTGTCTGTCTGTCTGTCTGTCTGTCCGTCTGTCACAGCCGATTTTCTCCGGAACTACTGGACCAATCAAGTTGAAATTTGGTACACATATGTAAGTTTGTGACCCAAATACGGACATGTAACGTAAATAAATGAATTTTAAACATGGGGGCCACTTTTGGGGGGTAAATGAAAAAATGACAAAATTAAATTTTTCAAAGTATATCATGTTACATATCAAATGAAAGAGCTTATTGTAAGGATCACGAATATATTTTTTTTATAATTTTCTAATAATTCATAATTTTCTAATAAACAGTTTAGAAGTTATTCAAGAAAATAGGCAAAAAATGACCATTCCCCCCCTTATCTCCGAAACTACTAGGTCTAAAATTTTGAAAAAATACTTAAATAAAATAGGTCTATACCTATAGATGACAGGAAACCTATTAGAAATGTACAGTCAAGCGTGAGTCGGACTTAATTACAGTTTTTGATCCGACCCCTACGGATTTTTTAAAGCGATTTCACTCACGTTTCACATAAAAAATACATTGTTAACAGTGCCGGATTACTTAGAGTAGTAGTTTTCTTAGAGTGATAATTTTCTGATAAGATAATCATTTTAAATATTTAACGGTCTTACCTACTTACGAGTAATTGTAAGGTCAAATTAAAACTAATGTTTAAAAAAAATATATAAATTGAGAGCTAGCTCAAAAAGGTGATCAAATTTTAAAATTAGGGACAGACACATCGTTTTTACCACACGATTTTTTTAGCTGTCCAAAAGCTAATATGCAAAAATAATGGCGCGTAATTCTTTAAGAAACAATCGGTAGCAGTAGAAGAGTCGTGATTACATGCATAGATTCGATTTCAACCCACTCTTTTGCGGTTCGGCGTTAGGTTTTATGCGAGGCCTTCTGCCTTACGGCAAAGTTGATCTTCTGCCTTAATTACACTTGGGCGTGGATCCAAATCCAAGCTTTCCTCTTTCGCAGCTGGGCCTACTGCGTATCTCACACTTCGCCAATTCAATTCCAAGCTCTGCTTTTTTGCATATTTTATGCATGAAAACAACCTCGCTGAGACCCTTAAATATCGAGCCCTATGCGAAGCTAGGCTGATAGAAAACTGTCCCATCCCTTCTCTGTATGAAATCTGTTGGGACTAAAAGTAAAATTGCGTTTTTATATCGAAAAATTTTCGCGCTCGCTTCGCTCGCGTTTTCAATAACTTTATAAGGTATGATAAAGGTGACATTCGGGTGGCGACTGCAGCAACATTACTCTGTTGCAACGTTATTGCTGCAGTGCTGTCAACTTCCGTGATAAAATGATGTAACTGATTTCCATACTGTAAGTAAAAATGTACAACTGTCTATCATATTGCGTTTTTATATCGAAAAATTTCCGCGCTAGCTTCGCTCGCGTTTCTATTACATTCTAAGCTATGATAAAGGTGACATTCGGGTGGCGACTGCAACAGCATTAGGTACTCTGTTGCAACATTACTGCTGCGGCACTGTCAATTTTCGTGATAAAATGATGTGACTGATTTCCATTCTCAGCTGTAATGCGGCAATGAACTTCTCTCAATTTACCAAAAAATCAATGTAATCTTGATGACCCTAGGGAGAGGGGGCACCTAGAAATGCTTAGGCCATCAAAATATCTTAATCCGGCACTGATTGTTAAAAATTGTGTAATATACGGAACCCTTGGAACGCGAGTCCGACTCGCACTTGGCCGGTTTTTTCATTTATAATATACTAACTAAAAAGTGTTAAATAAAAAAAAGATAATTTAGAAAATAAAAAAACCCGACTGCAAAAAACCTATCTTTAGTAAAAAGTAAAAAAAAACTGAAAAGATAAAAACAAGTTCAGTAGTCGAGAACATTGAATCAGTTTCATGATTAACATTTCGTATGTCAATTTTGGACCTTGGAGTTTAAAAATAATGTACAAATCGCTTGTGACGGATCCGGAACGAGGCATACGAATCGTTATGACACAGATAAAACAAACTATACATTCTTATACGAAACAGCAACTTCAACATATAGCGATAGAGTTTTTAAAAGTAAGTTCGGCTTTGCCAGCCATATCAGAGCTCACGCTCGTAATTAGCCAGGGTCGCCGTTGCCGATTACGGCATGGATAACTATATATAATGTACTGTAAAGTTTATTATTCCACTTGAAAAAAAAAAACTTAAATCGGGTATTTTCAGTTCAAGCAAGAATTTTGGCGCATTCATTTATTACGTAAGGGGATTTTAGGTTGGATGGGGGTCGAACATATCTTATTTTTTCTTACAAGGGGAGGGAGTGGGTTTTCATAGTTCTTATGTAAGATCACAAAAATGCGTTTTTTTTAAATTTCTATGAAATTATGACGTTTTTAAATAATACTTCTACACGCTGTGCTATCAAACACTGTGCAGAGTTAGCTTAAATGGGCTGCAGTACCTTTGTAGGTAGGTACAAATAAAAATTACATTTTTTTTTATAATTAAACACTAATTAATATAAACCAAACGTGTAAGTACTCCTTTTTTTTTCATTTTCTCACGTAATATAGGGGGGAGGGGGAGTCGGCCTATTCTTATTATTTCTTACGTAGGGGGGAAGGGGGTCAAATACTGGCAAAAATTGTCTAACGGAATTAATGAATGGCGCCTTTAGTGTTACTATTGCTTGGCACTGCTAAAATTATAAATTAATAAAGATAAACAAGCATATTAATACAAACTTCAATGACTAAGGGCCGATACAGACGGATTACAACCGGACTGCAACTTGTATGGGAACTGCACGTCCGCACGTCGACTGCACGCCAATTGCAACGTCGGCGTGCAGTTCAACAAAATGACCCAGAACCCTGGCAGTACTTAGTGGAACTCAGGTTTGGTGCAACAAAGGCACACTATTATGTTTTGGTCATCCGACTCATCTTGATGAGCTTAGGTGAGTAGTGCCCAAGATAGAGCTGATGCTGAACTCTGGCTATACCTAGCGGAACTCAGGTTTGGTGCAACATAGGCACACGCTGTTTTAGTCATCCGACTCGTCTTGATGAGCACTTAGGAGATTAGTACTCAAGATAGAGCTGATGCTGAACCCTGGCTGTACCTAGTGGAACTATATGTGTGTTTATGTGCCGAGCAGTGTGAGTACCGCCAATAGGTGTCCAGGCGGGATAGTTTGTCGCTTAATTGTGTGGTGTGGACGAAAAAATTAATTCAAGGACATTGGACCGCTGACCCAACATTATGTGAGGAAAGCCAGTTGGTTTCCTTACAAAAACCGGACAAGATGCGAGTCGCACTCGCCCACCGATGGTTCCGGATTTTTTAGTATTTGTTATTATAGCGGCAACAGAAATACATCATCTGTGAAAATTTCAACTGTCTAGCTATCACGGTTCGTGAGGTACAGCTTGGTGACAGACGGACGGACGGAAGGACGGATGGACGGACAGCAGAGTCTTAGTAATAGGGTCCCGTTTTACCCTTTGGGTACGGAACCCTAAAAAGCTGAGCGACCGTGTAGGATGTAATTAAGCGTTTACTAAATTACGTGTCTATGATATTGGCAATTTGATTTTGTCGTCTGGACACGTTTTTAATGGACAAAGTAAAAACTGTAACAGACAGGCGTACCAGACAGCGACCGGGGTCCAGTTAGTATATTTCTAACTTGTTCTCACTTATAGTTGCGTCCTTAGCGGACTCATTACGTACCCACTCGATCGAACATGAAACAAGTCTCGGATTGGATCAAAGTCGCGGTCCGGTACGGTACGTTTAGGTAGAAAAACTCCGCGAGCCCTTATAAAGCTCTGCTTTTTGCTAGTTTTTTTAATGCAATCATATAGGTAGTTTAAAACACGCAAAGCAACACCCGTTCCGAATCAAGCTCGTCCAGTCGCCGCGCCCGGCGAATGCCCGGCGAGAACGGCGAGGCGCGAGGCTAGCACAATGTACTATGGCGCGACTCAGGCGCGAGTCACGCTAATTGCCTCTCGCACAAATTAAACGATGGGTAGGTACTGTAAAGGTTTGCAACCTTTACAGCCTTTTTAATCTGTGACTGGTTAGTTTTGATATTTAAATTTAGAATATCAGCCCGCTGTCAAAGGGAACGCGGAGCGCATTCGGGATTCAATGAGAGGCAGCTACCAAGTATAGATGTTGATTGTACGGTAATTTCAGCTAAATAATAAACTGAAGAGAGTGAACTAAGTGTATTTCTTGTCCACGGTGTCCTCCCGTTAGGTCGCACTCTTTACAGTACCGAGCTCTTTATATGTATAACTTTATTTATATGAGAGGGATGGGTACCTAGTCTACCTAGTAGTCTTATCACGCAAGCGAGATACTGTCGCCAGTGCGTGGGAATACACCCTCCTTTTGGGCAAGGTGGCACCACTTGACGTCTTTTTGCGTGCACGACCACAGATAAGATAAAGACATGAATTTCGACAACCCTTAATAGCCAAAATAAAAAAAAAATCATAAAGATATAGTGACATTCAGTAGAAAGGGATAGCATGATTTGTTCCTGAATTGCTGTCAAACTTAGGTTTTGTAGGTGTCCTTTCTATACGGTAGTAGTACTACCTATATTATTTATTCTGTGCTGTCGCAGCGCTCCTACTGTGCTAAGACAATAGCTCAGAGAGAGAGAGGACACTGGAGGGCCCGGAGGAGGTACTGTTAGAGGACGTTCACTAATTACTAATTACGGTATGGGGCATGCCATGATGGTACGCACTACGTCCTGCGGCTTGATCTCCCCATAGACCCTCTGACGCTCAATAATATTTATCTACGATTTATTTATTTATAATTTGTTATAAGTACAATACAATACAACTATAAATCTCATTTGACTCCTATGAGTCATATTATTACCTTATTTGACGATCGGTCTGGTCTGGCCTAGTAGGTACAGTGACCCTGCCTGTGAAGCCGATGGTCCTGGGATCAAATCCCGGTAAGATAATTTATTTGTGTGATAAGGTGATCGGCAGAGTTGGTGCAACACGGGGTTATATATAGGTTATAGGTTTTCGCGGGCTTGGTTTCCGCAACTCGACGTCATAGTATTGCGCCTATTTTGCATGATGGGTTGGCGGCACTATTCCTGCCAACCCAGCTCTACCAAGAAGCCTAGCAGATCCTTGACGTTGCCGACGACTTCTGGGAGAGACCCCGGTGAGCCGAGGTGTTGTGCCCGGTATTTTGCCACCCCTGGGCATTCAAGAATGACGTGGGCGGCTGTCTCCTCTGCCTCTATGCATGCTCTGCAGAGGGGGCTATCTGTAACACGTATGGTTAGTAGGTGCTTGTTAAATGAGGCGTGTCCAGTTATTGCCCCAGCTATAAGCCGGAGCTGTGGTCTCTTCAGCTGTCGAAGCCTCCGCGACAGGTTGGGGTTGAGTGTCGGGAGGGCTTCCTTCGCCTGCCTGCAGGTGCCTAGGTTAGACCAGTATTGTTGGTGTTTTACCTTGGTGTTGTGTCGCAGCGTGTTCCGGAGCCAGGCATATGGCAGAGGTAGGATTGGCTCAGGTCCTGCCACCTTCAGTTCCGAGCCACCTCTCGCCAAGATGTCGGCTGCATCGTTACCTCGTGAGTTGCTGTGTCCTTTAATCCACTGCAGAGTTACACCATTGGTGGTACATACCTCTGACAGAGCTTTACGGGGTTAATGACCTTTTATCATGTAACTGTATAGTACTTAAGTCCTTGTGATATTAAATTGCCCACGGGTTCCATTATTAAACAGATTGTTTACGCCGGTGTTACAATAGCCATAAGGACTAATATTGTGCATTCAAGTTGCATCAGGTATGAGTATTTATTGACCTACTTTAAACACAATGGTTTTTATAGTACATTACTACAGAGGCCGGGACGAAAGGGGTTGCCGGCCGAAGACATATAGACGGCCGAGCGAAGCGAGGCCGGATAGGTCTGAGCGCGGGCAACCCCATTTCCCGCCGAGGTATGTATAGTGCTTTTCTCAAACATGCAATGAAATAAATAAAATAAAAAATCCACGAAACCCAAGTTTTATTTATAGAAAAAACTAAAAGTAAACTACACCCAAAATATAACCAACACGTACCTATATCATTATCACGCGTATGTTTTACACGAGTCATGTATTTTTACTACCCGTATATTTTCATGTATCTTTGATTTTTTCGCCTTGTATCCGTCTGACTGTCGTTTTCGTCACATAAGTTTACATAGTCTTTCATGTTGATATCATGTTTCACATACATCGTTGCTTTATGCATGGAGTAAATAAGTATAATTTCCACAGTGTTGACGAATTTGCAGTTACATTCATTTAAAATATGCCACAAAACTGTTTCTAATAAACTGTCAGCCATTTTTCTTAGTTTCTCAAATAATAAAATTGCCATAAGCAACCATATACATACTTCTGCGCTTCTACTTGGCGGCAGAGGCAGCAAGTTATTTAAAATCAATTCTGCTTACGCTGCCAATTCCAACACCTACGATTACAATTAATATTAATTTCATTATTTCGTCGGAACTCATATTAAAGTAAAAAATTCAAAAACGCACCATAAATCCAATAAAACAGAATGAAAATTTTTCAACGTTACCTCCATAACAATTTAAAAAAAATAACAACGCGTGTTTGAGTAGACCTTTTTACCGCTAACGTTTAGATGAAATATTTTAAATGTTTTTATTTGTGTAGTTAAATTTATAATTTAAAATTATAGAATTTGATTAATAATGTATTATTTATTAAGTTCATGTTGATTTTATACAAATAAAACTGCAAATTATAGCAAACATTGTTTTTTTTTTATAGGCGTAGTGGCAGTGTCACTACGAACCATAAAGCAAATACAGCCTCTATTTTTTTGAATGGATGAATGCCACGATGCTGTGTCACAAATATCTGTGAAATGAAAATTAAAAAAGAGGACTTTGCCGGCCTAGGCCTGCAAGATTCGTATGAAATTCCATTAACGACCTTTTGTCCTAGCCGCACCTGAAACGTCATACTTCGCAGCCTATTATAAGGAACATAACATCAATATTTCATTGCATCTTTGAGAAAAATATATTAGATAGGAAGAGATATGTTTAGAATAAGTAATTAGTTATTAACTCGAGTTATTATGTAGTTAAACTATTATACTACTGATGTTTATACAGAAGTAAATTAAGTTTATTTTATGTAAAAAAAAAATAGAAGAATAATAAAATGGTGGTGGTAATATTAAAGTAAAAAGTTGAGATACATGTTTTATACATTTGGTAGCCAGTAAGACATTTATAATTATTTAAACAAAACTGCTATGAGGGGAAAGATGTTGTAGATTTACGTTAATAATATGTAGGTAGTTCTTAGTCTTAGATATTATCATATGTGGGTAGTTGAAATAAATCAGTGTTTGACCAAGCCTCTTGTCTTTTACTACACGTGGTATTGAATCTCGCTAAATTTTGACATTGGAAATGTCTTTTCGTTCGCTCCAGTATAGGGTCGGTCGGTCGGATTTCACGAAAAAGTGCGATCCCCTTATATCTCGGAAAGTTGTGAAGATATGATATTTAAAAACAGGCTCAAAAGACGCATAATCACGAGAGCTGTAAGGTGCAAAAATAATTATTCGAGAAAGTCAAAAACGAAAAAAGTTATGGTCGAAATAGTGAAAATAAAATTCAATTTTTTCCGAATTTTTGATTTTGGTGCTCGATAATTTTGGAAACGAAGAATGATATCAAAAATTTGAGAAAAACGGCTCTGGACAATTTAGTCAGCTACAATTTGAGCCTAAAACAAAGACGATCGGGTTAAGGGTTTGCCCTATAGCCTAACCTTAAAATAGTCAAAAAGTCAGAACGACACACTTTTCACATGACATTTAAGACTTCATGTTTCGCAGAGTTCGTTATCGGTGTTTGTTGTGAATTATCGGGATTATGGCGGCAGAATAACTTTTGCACTGCGTTCGCTATCAAAATCGCTGCAGATTTTTCTTGGTCTAACTCTATCTATCCTGTTTGAGACGGGCGTAGATAACGTGTTCACTATTCGTCAATCTATGCATTCTTGTGGTGATGGAAATAGACATAGAGGTAGAGGTAGGTGCTGGCGGCTACTAGCAGATAGATGATGCTGAACCCTGGCAGTACCTAGTGGAGTTCAGGTTTATTGCAACATAGGCACACGCTGTTTTGATCATCCGACTCGTCTTGATGAGCATTTAGGAGAGTAGTACCCAAGATAGAGCTGATGCTGAACCCTGGTTGTACCCTTGTACCTAGCGAAACTCAGGTTTGGTGCAACATAGGCACGCGCTGTTTTGGACATCCGATTCGTCATGATGATCACATGGTAGAGCATTACCCAAGATAGCTGATGCTGAACCCTGATAGTACCTATTGGAACTCAGGTTTGGTGCAACATAGACAAACGCTATTATGGTCATCTCTCGTCGCGTCAAACTGCTGTCAAGAAAATTTCATATCTTGCAGCAAATGGGCCGCTGCCGATCAAGACTCGAGTGATGATAACGGCGATGTGGCTACCACTTCTCGAGTTGACTACGAATTTGCCGTGTAATAATTTTCTTGTAAGTACTTTGAACATTAATATATCCTGCTTATTAATCGAAAAATGAAATATGTACCTATACTTATGCGCCACGGCGACAATTATTCAAACTTCGATACGCGTGTGGAAATATTGCAATTTATTTGTTCACATGCGTTATGTCCAGGATACTTGTGTTAATCTAAGAATAAAATAATTATCATCCAACGTTGTAGTTTTATTTTGTTACTTTTTCCTTATCCAGACTTTCTCGTCGCTCAGCGACAATATTTTTTCGAATTCCATAGATTCATTTCCAATGTGCTCGATAGTCGTGTGAGGCACGAAATCTGTAATTTTTTTCCGATCCCACGCCGAACCTCAGGATAAAGTGCTCTCGATAACAGATACAAGCATTTCATGACTTTCCAGCACCACAGAACCAGAGATATTGGCACGGCCCCTGTAATACGCATCCCTAGTACTGTCGTCTGCATAGCAATGATTATCATTGATATGCAGCAATAACAGCGTTGTGGATAGCACAGAACCTATAGCGGAACGCCAGCGGTAATGTCCACACTATCGGAACAGTTTCCGATTCCTACGGCTCATATGCGTCTACCGGATAAAAAGATCCATCAATCCAATGATCCATTTGTATAGCATAGGTAGTCCCTCGAGCAGACCTCGATGCTAGACCCGAACGAACGCCTTAGCTATATCCAGCATGACTGCCAATGCCTCACCTTGATACTCGGTGGCCAAAACCCGGCGGTACCCACCGATCGCCGATCAGATCAGGCAAATATAACGAGGTGGCATCGTCATTGAGTGCCAGAAACGGCCCATATAAATCTGTATCTAAAATAGTGACGTCACCTTATATGCATTTTAATATGGCTAATGGCTATGGTGTGTTGTACTAAAAAATTAAAGGCCTCTGATTGGAAAGTACTTTAAAAAGCTATAAGCGAGGTGGATAGGGGCGGCAAATCTGCATAGCCTACGGGCGGCAAATGTCTAAATCCGGCACTGTCGGGCGGGGTCAGTTCTTGGATGGGTGACCGTTTTTGGTACACACTTTAAAAAAAATTCGCAAACAAGTTACGCGTCGGATCCTAATGATTTGATATACTGAACTAACGTGAACTAACGAATATCTATCGATTCTAATTGAAAGAAACCATAAAATCAATTATGGGGCGGTAGCGTGAAGTTGACCGCCCCACTTATGTTTTTTTTTTAATACGTAATTTAGTCGGATCCTAACGATTTCACATGCTGAACTAACATGAACTAACGATGAACTAACGACTACATATCGATTCCAATTGATTGAAACCATAAATACAGTTTTGGAGCGGAAGACGGTGTTGCCGCTCCCCTACTTTAAAAAAAAATTCGTACACAAGTTATGCGTCGGATCCTAACGATTTGATATACTGAACTAACGTGAACTAACGATGAACTAACGATATAGATATGCCATTTGCGGGCACTCGATATGGGGCGGTCAACTTCACGTGAAGTTGACCTCCCCACTTTCGTTTTTTAAAAAAAAACATCTTTTAGTCGGATCCTAACGATTTAATATACTGAACTAACGTGAACTAACGATGAACTAACGATTCTAATTGAAAGAATCCATAAAATCGGTTTTGGGGCGGTAGCGTGAAGTTGACCGCCCCACTTATGTTATTTTTTTAAAATACGTAATGTAGTCGGATCCTAACGATTTCACATGCTGAACTATCATGAACTAACGATGAACTAACGACTACATATCGATTCCAATTGATTGGAACCATAAATACAGTTTTGGAGCGGAAGACGGTGTTGCCGCTCCCCTACTTTAAAAAAAAATTCGTACACAAGTTATGCGTCGGATCCTAACGATTTGATATACTGAACTAACGTGAACTAACGATGAACTAACGATATAGATATGCCATTTGCGGGCACTCGATATGGGGCGGTCAACTTCACGTGAAGTTGACCTCCCCACTTTCGTTTTTTAAAAAAAAAACATCTTTTAGTCGGATCCTAACGATTTAATATACTGAACTAACGTGAACTAACGATGAACTAACGATTCTAATTGAAAGAATCCATAAAATCGATTTTGGGGCGGTAGCGTGAAGTTGACCGCCCCACTTATGTTATTTTTTAAAATACGTAATGTAGTCGGATCCTAACGATTTCACATGCTGAACTATCATGAACTAACGATGAACTAACGACTACATATCGATTCCAATTGATTGGAACCATAAATACAGTTTTGGAGCGGAAGACGGTGTTGCCGCTCCCCTACTTTAAAAAAAAATTCGTACACAAGTTATGCGTCGGATCCTAACGATTTGATATACTGAACTAACGTGAACTAACGATGAACTAACGATATAGATATGCCATTTGCGGGCACTCGATATGGGGCGGTCAACTTCACGTGAAGTTGACCTCCCCACTTTCGTTTTTAAAAAAAAAACATCTTTTAGTCGGATCCTAACGATTTAATATACTGAACTAACGTGAACTAACGATGAACTAACGATTCTAATTGAAAGAATCCATAAAATCGGTTTTGGGGCGGTAGCGTGAAGTTGACCGCCCCACTTATGTTATTTTTTTAAAATACGTAATGTAGTCGGATCCTAACGATTTCACATGCTGAACTATCATGAACTAACGATGAACTAACGACTACATATCGATTCCAATTGATTGGAACCATAAATACAGTTTTGGAGCGGAAGACGGTGTTGCCGCTCCCCTACTTTAAAAAAAAATTCGTTCACAAGTTATGCGTCGGATCCTAACGATTTGATATACTGAACTAACGTGAACTAACGATGAACTAACGATATAGATATGCCATTTGCGGGCACTCGATATGGGGCGGTCAACTTCACGTGAAGTTGACCTCCCCACTTTCGTTTTTTAAAAAAAAACATCTTTTAGTCGGATCCTAACGATTTAATATACTGAACTAACGTGAACTAACGATGAACTAACGATTCTAATTGAAAGAATCCATAAAATCGGTTTTGGGGCGGTAGCGTGAAGTTGACCGCCCCACTTATTTATTTTTTTAAAATACGTAATGTAGTCGGATCCTAACGATTTCACATGCTGAACTATCATGAACTAACGATGAACTAACGACTACATATCGATTCCAATTGATTGGAACCATAAATACAGTTTTGGAGCGGAAGACGGTGTTGCCGCTCCCCTACTTTAAAAAAAAATTCGTACACAAGTTATGCGTCGGATCCTAACGATTTGATATACTGAACTAACGTGAACTAACGATGAACTAACGATATAGATATGCCATTTGCGGGCACTCGATATGGGGCGGTCAACTTCACGTGAAGTTGACCTCCCCACTTTCGTTTTTAAAAAAAAAAACATCTTTTAGTCGGATCCTAACGATTTAATATACTGAACTAACGTGAACTAACGATGAACTAACGATTCTAATTGAAAGAATCCATAAAATCGATTTTGGGGCGGTAGCGTGAAGTTGACCGCCCCACTTATGTTATTTTTTTTAAATACGTAATGTAGTCGGATCCTAACGATTTCACATGCTGAACTATCATGAACTAACGATGAACTAACGACTACATATCGATTCCAATTGATTGGAACCATAAATACAGTTTTGGAGCGGAAGACGGTGTTGCCGCTCCCCTACTTTAAAAAAAAAATCGTACACAAGTTATGCGTCGGATCCTAACGATTTGATATACTGAACTAACGTGAACTAACGATGAACTAACGATATAGATATGCCATTTGCGGGCACTCGATATGGGGCGGTCAACTTCACGTGAAGTTGACCTCCCCACTTTCGTTTTTAAAAAAAAAACATCTTTTAGTCGGATCCTAACGATTTAATATACTGAACTAACGTGAACTAACGATGAACTAACGATTCTAATTGAAAGAATCCATAAAATCGGTTTTGGGGCGGTAGCGTGAAGTTGACCGCCCCACTTATGTTATTTTTTTAATATACGTAATGTAGTCGGATCCTAACGATTTCACATGCTGAACTATCATGAACTAACGATGAACTAACGACTACATATCGATTCCAATTGATTGGAACCATAAATACAGTTTTGGAGCGGAAGACGGTGTTGCCGCTCCCCTACTTTAAAAAAAAATTCGTACACAAGTTATGCGTCGGATCCTAACGATTTGATATACTGAACTAACGTGAACTAACGATGAACTAACGATATAGATATGCCATTTGCGGGCACTCGATATGGGGCGGTCAACTTCACGTGAAGTTGACCGCCCCACAAAATTGAAAAAAAATAATACTTAGAATCGGATCCTAACGATTTAAAATACTGAACTAACGTGAACTAACGATTATCTATCGATTCTAATTGATAAAAACCATAAAATCGATTTTGGGGCGGTAGCGTGAAGTTGACCTCCCCACTTTTGTTTTTAAAAAAAATCGATGTTGTAGTCGGATCCTAACGATTTAATATACTGAACTAACGTGAACTAACGATGAACTAACGATATAGATATGCCATTTGCGGGCACTCGATATGGGGCGGTCAACTTCACAATCATGTGTGCCGTCTCTCATAAGGATCTGTATACTACAACGCCGCACGCGCACGTGCACGTCACGCACACGCAACCGGTGTGCACAGGCCTTGAAGCGCCGCCCCAGCAGCCTTCTGAACACTTTTATTGACAATTTACAGTGTCCAATAGTGCTCAAATGGAACGCTATGCACATGGACCATAATAGAGGTGCTGATTTAGTTACCTATGAAATAGTTTTAGTTTAATTTAATTTATTGTATGGATCTTGTTATCTGAATTAAGCGCCTTGGTCGCTCCGATATATTTCATGGCGACTACAGCGGTACAGTCAACAGCAGAAGTTGCTAAGCGGGCGAGGTGTTCAAAATTATCTTGATACGCTCTTATTCTCTTAACAATAAAATCGCGTCAAGATCATATTGAACACCTGGCCCGCTTAGCAACTTCTGCTGCTGACTGTACATAGCAATACCTACATGTTTACAATCATGACCGCATCACAACACAATCACGGTCACTACCATCACAGAAGACCGTCAAGTGCAAACAGCAATTAACTCACCATCAGTGGACTTTATGCCTTTTGTAATAAGGTCTACGTACTGTTAGTTTATTTTAACGCGGCCAGGCCAGATGAGTAATATTCCCGAAAACATTTATATTTAGGCGTGAAAGCGGTATTTTCCTATATCCACGCGGAGAGGTGTTTTGGCATCTCGTTGTGTTGTGGTGATTATTTCGTGTAGTCGGGTTATTGTGAACTGGCGCGTGCGCTCCTGTAAGTGTTGAATTTGGTACAGTACATTAAGTATAAAGAACAGTGTTTGTCACTTTAGTATCTGGTATACAAAAACAGAGCTTAGGGGCTGTCCATGAATTACGTCATCGATTTTTGACGATTTTTGACCCCCCCTTAAATCATCCAAAAATCATGCTTCGTATGACCCCGTTTCCTCCTACATCATGCTACTGTCATGCGATGTCCAGACCCCCCCCCCCATTTGAAATGACGTAATTTATGAATGTACCCATATTGTATAGTCGCCATCAGATATATCGGAGCGGCCAAGGTGTTCACAATATCTATTCTGCATTAAATAACTAAAAATTGAGGTTGTTGCTATCTCTCAAGTATTAAAAAAAATAAAAAATAAAATATTTTTTAAACAAATTTGGTAAAAATATATTAATAAAAACGGGTCACTCACGTATTTTAAGTCGAAAAACGCTCGACATGTTTCACTCCGTACCGAGGATATATCGGTGTCTCACGGAAGCTTTGTTATTAAAATTTGGTAAAACGTTATCTTATAATATTAAGACAAATAAACGCACACTCAAGAAAGTTTTAGAAAGGTTTACATTTCAGCCAGGGGCAGTTTCACTATAGGTTTGCGGCCAGACCCTTTGAAACATGAACCAATCCACGCCGTCGTCAGTATACATTGAAACGCCGCCAAGATTGCGTGCCGCGCAGTCTCCCAGCTGCATCAAGCCTGGCCGTTCATTATTAATCATTATTCATTAACTAGCCATCATTATCATTAGCACAGAATAAATAATAGTATTACTAAGTACAGAAGACTCACTCTCTAACAAAACGCGTCTGTTACAATCAGCACAAATATGGACGCTAGATGGCGACAGCGCCACGCGCGGTTTATGGCAAACCTCAAAATCGGGGCCGAACGGATCTACTTTTAGCTACCTGTAGCAAAGCGACGAAATCGCGGAGTGAGACACGCCTGTCATTAGCAAGAGGGCTCAATTGTGATATCCGACCAGGCAGAGACGGCGCATAAGGCTGCCGTTCCACTGAGGCGTAGCGGAGACGAGATGTGGAACAACCAACGGTATTGGCAGGGGTGCGAAACTCCTGACTTCGGGCAACCCCGCTCACGCGCCGCCCGCAAGACGCGCCTGTGTGACGGAGCCTTTAGATCATTTAGGCTGCGGTCGTACTGCAGACGCCGCACGCAGCCGACAACGTCACGTCGCACGCAGCGTCTGAATGGTGTGTTCGAGAATGCTCGGGAGTGGTCGTTTTCGCTCGCTGCGTGCGGCGTCCCCCCGCCACCACCATTCAGACGCTGCGTGCGACGTGACGTTGTCGGCTGCGTGCGGCGTCTGCAGTACGACCGCAGCCTTAGTAACTGGAGACGTCATGGCTGTCATTTCTGTGTTTTTCAATTAAAAGACACATCTAGATTGTTTACCTTATTTCTAATGCAAAAAAAACGAACTATACTGATTTGCAAAGTCTGTATGGAAAGTCAGGGTGGAAAGATAAGTCGGGCCCTGGAGGGAAACTACCTTAAATCCTTAAGCTGGCTCATTTTACTTAAAGGAGACATTCCTTTATTTTTAAAAAGAAACAAAACTGCATTCAAAGTATTATTCTTTTTTTCTTCATCAGTAGTATGTACTAAATCATAAGTACTAAATATTAGATTTTATGCATATTTTGTACGACAGACGAGTGTAAGACCTAATGTTTCTTGGAGAAATGTTATCATTAACATTAACTGTATCGACTAGTAGAATAAAATTGCGAGTTTTTATTTTTTGGAATTTTTAGTCGTTTTGAGTCCCGGGCGAGGCAAGCGAGTTTCAGAAAATCTTTGAATGCAGTTTTGTTTCTTTTTAAAAATAAAGGAATGTCTCCTTTAAGTAAAATGAGCCAGCTTAAGGATTAAAGTTAGTTTCCCTCCAGGGCCCGACTTATCTTTCCACCCTGTATAATATATAGGAAGAGCAAGTAAATATTAGCATAAGACCACTGATAACGGCTCCAGACAGCTGACATTATCATATGTTTACATTTCACGTCTCGCTGTGACATGTAGACCGGGAGATAGTGACACATTTTACTGGGTCATTTGTACCAGTATGGCGGTTCGTCAGGGGTCTAAGCACGTAATGAAGGAAAGAAAAATGATGGTCATAGCGCTGGTACCGGCGGTCCAATCGCGTGGGCGTTAGTCGAACGTGTCGGATAAAATACGAGTGTCGAACGATTTGTTCCACAAAAATCCTCGTATTTTCCGATAGTCCATAAAAAAAAAGTAGTCGGTAGCGTAATGCCATACTTCTCCGGTGTGACTTACAGCCCGCCATACTGAGGCGAACACATTAATTAAAAAAAAAGAATTCAACCATTTGTGCCAAGCTAATTTTTGCACAGGTGATCATCGTCGAGCAGCCATTCATGGACATCACCATGCCATACTCTTCGGACGGTTCCAAATGGCCGCCATACCGCCGCAAGGGAGTTATTTTTTTTTTTGCTAAACGATTTGTACCAGTATTGCATTTAATTTTTTGGAAAGTATTTGATAAAATGTGACCGTTATTATAATTGCCATACTTATAGTAAGGGGAAAAAGTGATGCCATACTTGAAAAACTTATTTAATCGACACGTTTCAAAAATACGACTATGTATACGTAAAATATTTTTTTACAGCATGGCATCATCATATTCTGTTTGTTTGGATACAATTATACCTAAAAAAAATATTTCAGATTATAACTACGGGGCGGACGACTGTGAGACTTAAGCCAAGACTTAAAACAAAAAACAATTTTTTGACGATTTGTACCAGTATGGCATTTGGATTTTTGAAAATTATATGATGCAATGTGACCATTATTATATTTGCCATACTTCTAATAGGGGGAAAAAGGGGCACCATACTTGAAATAAAAAAAAAATATTGTACACATTTGCCACCTCCTACAGGTATGGCATTATGAGATTTCCATTTATGATCACACAGAAAGTCTTGAAAAAAAATTACAAGATGGTACAAATCGTTTAGCAATAACAAAAAAAATTAACTCCTTTGCGGCGGTATGGCGGCCATTTGGAACCGTCCGAAGAGTATGGCATGGTGATATCCATGAATGGCTGCTCGACGATGATCACCTGTGCAAAAATTAGCTTGGCACAAATGATTGAATTGTTTATTTTTAATTAATGTGTTCGCCTCAGTATGGCGGGCTGTAAGTCACACCGGAGAAGTATGGCATTACGCTACCGTCTACTTCTTTTTTATGGACTATCGAAAAATACGAGGATTTTTGTGGAACAAATCGTTCGACACTCGTATTTTATCCGACACGTTCGACTAACGACCACGCGATTGGGCCGCCAGTACCAGTGCTATGACCATCATTTTTATTTCGTTCATTACGTACTTAGACCCCTGACGAACCGCCATACTGGTACAAATGACCCAGTAAAATGTGTCACTATCTCCCGGTCTAATGGTTCCGTCATCTTTGTGTGCACGCTTTTTTTTACAGCGGGAAGGGTTATGTTATGTATGTCGGCGGCCGATCGTAAGATCAGGCATAACGTGAAATTCCTAGGCATATCGTGAAACGTGAAAATCTTTGACTCGTTCCCTGAGTCGACGGAGCCCCGCTAGGCGGGGCTCCTATTTCTGGGCAGTTTGCCCTTCGGGCATCTGAAGCAACCTAACGAACCTATTCTACCTATATATTGGTTTAATTTAATGTGACTATCGTCAAAACATTACACAGGAACATTACGATCTGCCTGATCTTACGATCGGCCGCCGACCTGTACATTACATACATCGGGGTTTTCGGATCGGGAATGATTTCGTGTATTTATAACTTTGTTTATTGTAAAATAATTACCAAACTATGAAATAAACGTAGGTAGTAATAGTAAGGTCCAAATGTGCTTAGAAATGTTAATTCAGTATCGTTTTTAGGGTTCCGTACCCAAAGGGTAAAACGGGACCCTATTACTAAGACTTCGCTGTCCGTCCGTCCGTCCGTCTGTCACCAGGCTGTATCTAAGGAACCGTGATAGACAACTGTCTAGACAGTTGAAATTTTCACAGATGATGTATTTCTGTTGCCGCTATAACAACAAATACTAAAAAGTACGGCGCCCTCGGTGGGCGAGTCCGACTCGCACTTGTCCGGGTTTTTTTTACAGCGGGAAGGGTTACGCTACGTCTTACGTAGGCGAACAACGCGCGAACGCGGCGCGGCGCGGCGCGGCGAAAGCGGCCGCCGCCGCGCCGCGCCGCCTGACATTCGCGTGCAAATCGCGCCGCACCGCGTTCGCAACGAGATCGCTTACGTAGGACACTTCTATGGGCATCAAAGGATTGATTTCGCCGCGCCGCGCCGCGCCGCGTTCGCGCGTTGTTCGCCTACGTAAGACGTAGCGTTATATGTTATGTACAGTCAGCAGCAGAAGTTGCTAAGCGGGCGATATGTTCAGAATTACCTTGACACGCTCTTATTCTCTTAACAATAAAGTCGTTTCAAGATCATTTTGAACGCCTCGCCCGCTTAGCAACTTCTGCTGCTGACTGTATTTAGCAGTCCATGTATACAGGGTGCCCAGTAATTAATGGATAACCTTTTAACCACGAACAGGGCACCTTCGGCTAGTCCAGGAAAACTTAACTACTGGACAACATGTACAGGGTTTTTGGTACAGTGTTTGCCAAAATAAAACGGCAGATAGGTTGAGTCATTTGCTATCTTCTCAGGCCTAGAAATTTTCAGGCCAGTTTTTCGTAAATTTCAAATTTTTACTTGCGTAGTAGTAAAAAAAACCATGGCCTATTTTGTTTTTCTAGGCCTGAGAAGATAGCAAATGACTCAACCTATCTGCCGTTTTAATTTGGCAAACGATGTACCAAACACCCTGTATATTAGTTTCTGGCCGAAACCGGATTTTTGCTGAAACGGAAGGTTCGGTTTTGCCACTATTAAAATTAGCCATGATTTTTATTTTAAAACCTAACAAAATCAAAACTGTAGTCAGTACGCAATCCATTTGGTCTCTCAGTCAATACTTAGTTTATATCCAACAAATTGTATGAAATTATGAAAGAGTTATAACTTATAACACTTGCGTTTTTAATATTACATATGTGTTTTTACAAGCTTTTATTTAGTTTCACCTCACCATTGTCTGTCTGCTCAAATCTTGCAAGTTAAATTTGATCCACTTCCCAGTTTCCGATTGAGCTGAAATTTTGCATACATACGTAAGTCGGGTGACAATGCAATATTATGGTGTCATCGAGCTGATCTGATGATGGAGACCGGAGGTGGCCATGGGAACTATGTGATAAACAACGAAACCTAATTGTGTTTTGGGGATTTTAGAATTGTTTCAATGAGTATTAGTTGCCTGTGGAAAGAAAAGTACAGTCAGTGATAAAAGCTTGTACCAAAAATAAAATTTTTGCCAAAAACTTATTTAAAACAAAACTAAAAGGTACCACTACCACATTGTCAGTTGACAATAAGGTCGATTTCAAATTGAAGCAACAGTGTAAACTCTATAGGAACATTCAAGGAGCCAGACCATAGAGGTACAATAATATAGAGATGAAACGGGGGAGGGGCCAAACGACCGAACGAGATGCACTTATGGAAGTTTCAGTAGGAGTAGCAGAGAAAGCGGTATTATTGCTTGTCCTTGTCACAGTCTCACTTTTTGTTTGTTCCCCACCAAAAATTTAGTATAGTTTATGGTGGGCAACAAATAAACCGACCGAATTACGTAGATTGTTTTTGGGATGTTGTCAGGAATGATCAAACATCTTTTTAATATTGTCGCTTTGCGTATGTTGTCTCTCACGGAGGCGCGCGTATAGCTCATCTATGTAATACTAGGTCTATGGGCCGGACACTTTTTGGTATTATTAGAGATTTTCCCTTAACCCATTGAACGCTCACCATACAACAAATTTGCATAGCAATTTTACCCATATTGATCTGCAGTAACACATGTCTGATACTGAGTCGCTTTGACCCGGGTGACCCACGGGTTATATAGAGAGAAATTAATATTAAATTAAACCAACTAGAGGCAACAATGTCAACGTTATGGGGATAGGAAGTGAAACATTACACCTAATGACGTTATATTGTGTTTACGTGGTGTGGTATACCACACCATAGCCTTATTGACATCGAACAAAGTACCCTTTTGGCTGAAAACAGCACATATTTTCAGGCTTCTGGTGATTAAAAGTGATTACGTTTTATTGCAGTTTTATGGCAATAATGACTTATTGGTAATGAGTTATGTTATTTTTGCTGAGAACATAAATTTAACAAAACTAATTAGACTACACCTTAGAAATTGTGCTATTAAACAAATATTATACTATTAATAATTCTTACTAAGTGACATCACTTAGCAACTGATTTCTTTGCAAATATAAATAATAAAATAACAATATATAGTATTTATAAATTATATATATCATTGCCTAAGTATCCACAACAAAAGCCATCATGAGCTTTCCATGGGCTTAGTAGATTCATGTAAAAATGTCCTATAATATTTAATTATTTATAAAATAACAGAACCTATTAGGAATGTTGTTGTGAAAATTAAAAGATAATATATGTAAGTTATATCGAAAATACATTATATTAAGAACAAAACCAGTCTTGTTGGGGCAATCAAACCCAGAGTTATAGGTAGTTTATAAGCCTATAGATAAACATATTAAGTCTGATATAACTTATATAAGTTAAGATAAACATATAACTCATATGAGTTATATGTTTATCTTTTCTATGACAAGAGGTTATTATGTTTTGTACGTATTTCGAAAAGGAGGGATATAAAGTAAGTTATTTACATAAACTTACAATTCCAAAATCGAAGGCAATCCCCACCAAAACAAGGAAATATAACATACGATAAAAAGTTTGATGCTGTGCCAAAATTGAAGACTTACCATTGTGCCAAGGGTTCGCAGGCTCGAAATACTGAGTGACAAGGTGTTCCTCGTCAGGGAAGCAGACTTTTCGAGAGGATTTCTTCTTTTTGCTCGCTTCCTCCGTCGACCCGTCCCCGCCACTCTGATTTGCACTAACACTCGGACATGCCGTTTCCTTATCAGCATCAGTAGACATATCTACGTTTTCTGTCACATAGCAATACACCGTGATGCATTAGCGAAAACCCACACAGAAAAATAATATTTCACAAATATAAATAACACGTTTTTTCACACACACGTCACTGAATATTGATCCGTTTGTATTATTAACATTGTTTTGTCGTTAACACACCGGTCGAAGCGCTTATTTCACGGGTTTCGTTGCTATTTTACTATTTTTATTATTCGTTTCAAATCATAACATTCTGCACCTTTCATACATCGTTTACCGCCATATTGGATTGAAGGAGACAAAAGGAAGGTTTCGGATTTTGCACGCTAGGGGGTGCTTTTTCGCGATCGGGGATACCATATGAAGATATAATAATTAATGAGTAAAAAAATTAAACATAATTTTGATTTTGACAAAACAAAAAAGGTATTATTTATAGAAAAGTTTACATTTAAATAATCGAGTCACACATGTAGAATACTAAAACAAATTTCCGAAATATCAAATGATTATCTAGCCGTACCTAAGCTAGCTGGGCATTGGGTTTCTTGCAGTTCAGCTACTCACCCATAGATGGCGCTTATAACAGAATGTCGCAGCATGGTCGCAGCTGCTTTTTGCGTCGTGTGAAGAAAACTTGAAAAACTTTTTTTTTTCAAACTGAGGTTACGTTTCCATGCTGCGGAAAGAGAAGACTCGTAGAATGTATTGGATCCCATACATTTCATGACTCTTTTCTTTCCGCAGAGACTATTCTCGTATACTCGTTTGCCTCCAGTGGCGTAGCTAGAGGATATGGCGCCCGGGGCAGGCACCAAATGTGCGCCCCCCTCCCCCCCCAAACGAAATGAACTAACGAAAGGGTTACTTTTTTACTTATTAAAGTTTAGTTTTAATTTAGACAAATACAGTGTATATGTGTTTTTTTAGTACATCGGTGGCTAACAAGCTTACGACCCACCTGATGGTAAGCGGTCACCGCATCCTATGGACGTCTATACTCCAGGGGTGTTACATGCGCGTTGCCGACCATTTTAAAAACTTAGACACTTTGTTTTTTGGAGATCTCCCTACTGAAGCCTCTCGAGAAAAGGCAACTTATTCTGTCACCGTTGTTGGCAACTAGGCAGCATGTTTTTAACTGCTTCGAAGGGTCCAAGATGGCGTCCAGGTGCTCCTGCCCAAAGGTGACAACAGTACTCAATATATGGGATCTGACTTGCGACTAACATAAAATACATAAGCAGTCTACCCCATCAGAGTAAAGTATCGCCTCCCTTTATTGAGCACACCGAGTTTTTTTGAATACCAGCGCACCCTACTCAGCAAGGTGGCTACGAAAGTATTGGACGGCACTGATGGAGATGTCAACACCGAGGCTCCCAATACTCCCTGACATGGGAAGGGTTGTGCCTTGGAAAATGGGGTTTTCTTAGCGGTAAACGCGCAAAATTGAGTCTTGGTGGGATCTATTGGACTAAATTGTCCCGATCCCACACCAAAACTCTGGATAGAATGTTCTCGATACCTGACACAGGTTTTTCACGACATTCTAGTATCAGAACGAGGGATGTTGGCACGGCATGTGTTATACAGGTTGGTCCAAACCTTGATGTCCAAAAAATTTTTTTTAGGTTCCTCACACTGTGGGCTATCAATCAGCCGGCCTAGCCAAGGTTACAATCGCTATCGCTTCGACAGCGAAAAGCATTACGTCTCTCTATCACTCTTCCATATTAGTGTGACAGTGATAGTTGCGTTTCGATCGCTACGGAGCGTAAGCGATTGGCATCTTGGCTATGCGGCCAGAATATGTATGTTAGCCGACTTTTCGTAGTTTTCGAGTTATGATTTTTTTTATTTTTTTTAAGACATTTCGGGGTGAAGCAATTAATTTATTTTAGAATGTTTCTCTTTGTAACATAATCCTTGACAAACGGCGCAGTAGCTAAAAAATCAGCATCCTCACTTGGCTGAGTTGGGCAAAAAAGACAAAGTTTTACGTTCAAGCATGTCAAGCTTAGATGCTGTCCTTACCTAAATAAATAAAAAATACAAGCGATTTTGGACCTCAAGGTTTGGACCATTCTGTATACAGGGTGGCTATAAAATAACTGCATTCCTGTTGCCAGGGAGGTTCTGGGATTATACTGAGCAACTTTTATCCATCCTGCATAGGAATCCCCAGTACTCCGCATATCGATGAATGTAGTCGATAGACAACATGTCACAGATATGCAGCAGCAGCTATTGGAGCAGGTTCCGTCTTCTACTACGGCTCATAAGCGCCTGCCGGACAAAGGGCTCGCGATCCACTTGCATAGGTAGTCTCTTGGGCAGTCCATAAGATGGTAACTTAGACCCCTAACGGAAAAGACGCGCTAACACGGGACACAACTCTGAAGCACTCGGCCCGCTCGCCTTATAAAACGAAAGCATTAGCAACTCCCGCCGAATATCCCTCTGCTTGATAGAAGTTTCTGGCATAGAGTATTCGCACTACGGGATGGTGGGCGGTAGGGCGCTACCGTCGTCTTTCAAGGTCGAGTTCGAGGCAAAAAGAGTACCTAAAAGATCGGCTTTCTCTTTTGCGCTGTGGGCCAGATTACCATCCGCATTTCACACTTCACAGTGGTGGTAAATATGACTGACAAAAGTTTCCCTGCTGCCTTTGGCAAGGCGGAGAGGTAGTCTTTTGCCCATTTTGGCGCCCCCCCTTGGACGGCGCCCGGGGCACGTGCCCCCTCCAACCCCCCCCTAGTTACGCCCCTGCTGCATTCCTGTTGCCAGGGAGGTTCTGGGATTATACTGAGCAACTTTTATCCATCCTGCATAGGAATCCCCAGTACTCCGCATATCGATGAATGTAGTCGATAGACAACATGTCACAGATATGCAGCAGCAGCTATTGGAGCAGGTTCCGTCTTCTACTACGGCTCATAAGCGCCTGCCGGACAAAGGGCTCGCGATCCACTTGCATAGGTAGTCTCTTGGGCAGTCCATAAGATGGTAACTTAGACCCCTAACGGAAAAGACGCGCTAACACGGGACACAACTCTGAAGCACTCGGCCCGCTCGCCTTATAAAACGAAAGCATTAGCAACTCCCGCCGAATATCCCTCTGCTTGATAGAAGTTTCTGGCATAGAGTATTCGCACTACGGGATGGTGGGCGGTAGGGCGCTACCGTCGTCTTTCAAGGTCGAGTTCGAGGCAAAAAGAGTACCTAAAAGATCGGCTTTCTCTTTTGCGCTGTGGGCCAGATTACCATCCGCATTTCACACTTCACAGTGGTGGTAAATATGACTGACAAAAGTTTCCCTGCTGCCTTTGGCAAGGCGGAGAGGTAGTCTTTTGCCCATTTTGGCGCCCCCCCTTGGACGGCGCCCGGGGCACGTGCCCCCTCCAACCCCCCCCTAGTTACGCCCCTGTTTGCCTCCTATATTTAAGTGCTCCTATATCATAAAAAAATGTGGGTCATATCCCTTCATCTGTATATATAATAATATTATTATTATGAAAGCGAAAGTATTCTGTCTGTTACAGCTTCACGCTATACCGCTGAACCGATTAAGATGAAATTTGGTATGGACATAATTTAAGGGCCGGGAAAGGACATAGGATAGTTTTTATAATCATCATCATTCCGCGATTTCCGCGCAGACGAATAGGGGGTTTTACTGCGATGTTCTGCCGCCAGAGTGCAGCACTAAGCTAGTTCGTTTTTTTAGCATTAGAAAATGATTAGAAATAAGGTAAACAATCTTGACGTGTCTTTTAATTAAAAAACACATTTTTAAAAATAAGTTACGGTAAATATGTAACAATTATGAATCTAATACGATCATTTATATTCTTCTGCTTTCATAAGTAATAGATTTCGATTTTTAAAAAGCGTTTCTCAATTAAAAGACATGTCAAGATCGCTTACCATCTTGCAAGTTCTTTCTAATGCTAAAATAAACGATCTATAGCTAGCTGGCAGAAGCAGGCGTGGCTCACTCCGCGATTTCGTCGCTTTGCTACAGGTAGCTAAAAGTACATCCGTTCGACCCCAATTTTGGGGTTTGCCATAAGCCGCGTGTGGCGCTGTCGCCACCTAGCGGCCATATCTGTGCTGATCGTGACAGACGCGTTTTGTTAGAGAGTGAGTCTTCTGTACGGTAGTACTATTATTTATTCTGTGGCAGAAGTCATTAGTAAATAAAACACTTTCGTGGGTAACTAAAATTATTTATTACAAAACTTAACATCACCTCAATAGTCATTTTTATCATTTTACACACATTCTGTGTCCAAATCAAAAGGATCCCTCTAGTTTCATCATCATCATCATCATCTCAGCCATAAGACGTCCACTCTGCTGAACATAGGCCTCCCCCTTGGACCTCCATTCGTACCGGTTGGAAGCGACCCGCATCAAGCGTCTTCCGGCGGCCTTAACAAGGTCGTCCGTCCATCTTGTGGGTCCCTAGTTTAGGATGCTTTAAAATTATTATAGGGTCATTGCATCAGTTTACCGTCTGTGCCTGTTTCCGTTCCGTCCACTTGGCATAGTTGCTACAGAATTGCGTATAATTTGAATATATGCCTATATATTCAAGAAATGCGTATAATTTGAATATATACCTGTATATTTGAATATAAACTGACGCAATGACCCTATTTTATTATAAAAGTATTTTTCTCTGTCACTCTAATTACGCCTTCATTGGAGTAAAATAGAAAGATCACCGCAATTTGCGAATTTCGGGTTTCGCGGTAGCCCCTCTCTGACCAGGAATATATGATCACGCGCCATGTTGCGGAATTTCGCTGGAACTAAATTTTTCATACTATACTGACGACCGGTCTGGCCTAGTTGGTAGTGACCCTGCCTACGAAGCCAATGGTCCCGGGTTCGAATCCTGGTAAGGGCATTTATTTGTATGATGATACAGATATTTGTTCCTGAGTCATGATTGTATTCTATGTGTTTTAAGTATTTATATATTATATATATCGTTGTCTGAGTACCCACAACACAAGCTTTCTTGAACGTACCGTGGGGCTTAGTCAATTTGTGTAAAAAATGTATCTAAAATATTTATTTATTTATTATTATTTATTTATTACTACCGTACAGAAAGGACACTTCCTACAAAACCGAAGTTTGACAGCGATTCAGGGTCGAATAATGATATCCCTTTCTAACTTATGGCACTATCCCTTTCGGCTATTTAGGGTTGTCAAAATTCAAGTAATAAAGGGACGTCAAATTGTGAATACCCTAATAATTGCTCGGAGCAATGCTGAGCCGAGTTTGCCCGAAGTCAGGAGTGTCTCTCCACTGCCTATACAGTCAGCAGCAGAAGTTGCTAAGCGGGCCATGTGTTCAAAATGATCTTGACGCGACTTTATTGTTAAGAGGATAAGAGCGTGTTAAGGTAATTTTGAACACTCCGCCCGCTTAGCAACTTCTGCTGCTGACTGTACATGAGAATAACAGCGCCCTCATGACAATGATCATATATTTCTGGTCAGGTTTTATTTGAAAAATTAATTGACGAAATAAAATAGGACTTTAGAGCCACGGGGATCCTTTTGATTAGCTATCGAACTTACTTCATTAAACTACTTTGTATAACGTAGGTATATTTGTATATCTTGTCGTTTGTATATTTTTACATTTCCTATGGAAATTATAATATAAATAATTTACAATTCATTTGTGATTTCGAGTTAATTTCGGTGCCTTACTTTAACTGTCATCTCGCCAATAAATTCTTGGATACCTGATCACTCTGAATAGTTTTGCTAAGATATTTATGAGCGCCTGAGTCGCCAAAACTTTTTGGATCAGGGTTTATGGACCTATAGTCAGACCGTAAAAAGTCTGCAGCGATTTTGATAGCCCACGCAGTGCAAGTGTCATTTTAAACGTCAAACTTCTATGAAATTATGACGAATACATAACACTTATACTGCGTGGGCTATCAAATCCGCTGCAGACTTTGTTTGGTGCATCTATAGTATTTTTTTTCCGTTTATTTGAAAAATACAGTTGCAAATTCATTTTATAAAAATTTACATAAAATACCATTTTCTTGGACTTTTATAAACATTGTAACAAACAACCAAATAATACTAAGATCTTTAAAATCATTAATTGTTAATTTTCGGTATATATACAGACTTAAATTTGTAAAAATAACTTAATTATAATTATACATGAATACACGGACGACTATGGAGATACAGCAGCGATTAAAAAAAAAACTAAAATCGATACAAAAATTTGATAATATCAAAAGATGTAGTGCATAATTATTTTCCATCGTATTTTCACGGAAACGTAACGCGCCTTGCTATTTCAGTCAGTCTCGGTAAAAAGTACTGAGGTTGGAAGAAGCGTGACAAATACGAACGTTTCCGAGAAAATACGATGGAAAACAATAGGGTACTAGACTACTATAGTTCGTTTTTTTAGCATTAGAAAGAACTTGAAAGAAGATAAGCGATCTTGACATGACTTTTAATATAAACGCTTTTTAAAAATCAATAACTATTATTACTTATGAAAGCAGAATATAAATGATCGTATTGGATTCATAATTGTTACATATTTGCCGTAACTTATTTTTAAAATGTGTTTTTCAATTAAAATACACATCTAGATTGTTTACCTAATTTCTAATGCTAAAAAAATGAAGTATAGTCAAATCAGTTTCTTTTTTCGAACTGTCAAAACGAATTTGCTATGGAATTTATATGAAACACTAGCATGTGACGTCACAATCAAATTACCTACTCTTTATAGTTTTATACGGGTTTTAAAATAGAAATTGTGTCTAAAACTGCTGTCCACGTTTCTCTATTAATCTTCTGATGCTTTATTTCAAACATGGTGTAAAATAATTTATTTTAAATACAGTCAAATACCCCATTATCCACTACATCAGGCTTCTAGTTGTAATATTTTTGCACGTAAGCCTGACTATTCCTATGCTTACTTTTCGTATAAACTGTTACGATTTTTTGGTTACAATAAAATTCTTAATTAATTGTGTTTGTCAATATCACTGATTCTCTTTCTTTATTTTCAAATCCAGGACTACATCTGAAATGAGAAAATACAATAATATAAATATTTCAGCCTCCCACTGCTGTACACAGGCCCCCTCTCATGCCCATAGGGCTTGGGCCATAGCCCCCACGCTAGCCCAATGCGGGTTGGGGACTTCACAAGTCCACATACACCTTTGAATTTATTCGCAGAAGTATGCAGGTTTCCTAACGATGTTTTTCATCACCGAAAAGCGACTGGTAAATATCAATGATATTTCGAACATAAGTTTCGAAAAAATCATTGGTACAAGCCGGGGTTTGAACCCGCGACCTCTGGATTGCAAGTCGCACGCTCTTGCCGCTAGGCCACCAGCGCTTTTCCCCAAAAAAAAGAAAAAAACATATGCTTGAATAATTTTACGGTTTAGACTCACTTGTTTTTAGTCACTCGCGCGACATGTTGGCATATTGTGTATATGTGCGCGATACACGGCCGTCGTGAACGCTGCTCGCACTGTTAGTGCTTGAGAAAGGAGACACAGGCTCTCCGAAACATGTCGCGCGAGTGAATAAAAACAAGTGAGTCTAAACCGTAAAATTATTCAATGTTAGTATATCTCACAACAGTTTAAATTCAAAAAACATGTGTCATTATTTTCTTAATTACTCAGTAAAACAATGTTTTCCGTGAACTGTTGTATTTTTAATGTGATTATTACTAACAATTTTATGGATATGTATGTCTGAATTAAATAAATGAATTGAATTGAATAATAGTCATGTAACCCAAAATGTGTTGATAAAAAAATACAACTTTTTCTGTAAACTCTTTCATGTTTTAGGATAAATTTGAAACCTATTTTTTTTTAAACTATATCGGTGGCAAACAAGCATACGGCCCGCCTAATCGTAAGCAGTCACCGTGGCCTATGGACGCCTGCAACTCCAGAGGTGTTACAAGCGCGTTGCCATCCACCTTTTAAAAACCAGGGATGTTGCGGATGCGGATATTTAAAGCCTCACATCCGCGGATGCGGATGAGGATGTCAAGATTTGGTACTTAAAATACGTCAAATATTTCATTTTTAGCATTTTTTCATCATCATCATCATCATCTCAGCCATAAGACGTCCACTGCTGAACATAGGCCTCCCCCTTGGACCTCCATACGTGCCGGTTGGAAGCGACCCGCATCCAGCGTCTTCCGGCGACCTTAACAAGATCGTCTGTCCATCTTGTGGGTGGACGTCCTACGCTGCGCTTGCTAATCCGTGGTCTCCATTCGGGCACTTTTCGACCCCATCGGCCATCTTCTCTGCGTGCAATGTGGCCTGCCCATTGCCACTTCAGCTTGCTAATCCGGTGGGCTATGTCGGTGACTTTAGTTCGTAACGCTGCCCAACCGAGTTGGATTCGGCGGTTGACCTCTTTCTCGAAGTTGGACCTACCCAATTGGACTATTTGTCCTAGGTAGATGTACGAGTCAACAACTTCGAGTACCGAGTTCCCAACAGAGATTGGGATGGGCACAACATTGGCATATATTTGACATAAGTTTCGTCTTGTCCATGTTCATTTTCAAGCCCACCCGTTGTGAAACTCGGTTGAGGTCATCGAGCATCATGCTGAGTTCCTCCATCGACTTTGCCATGACTACGATATCGTCGGCAAACCGAAGGTGAGTGATGTATTCGCCGTTGATGTTGATGCCATTGCATTTTTTATTTAAAAAAAACCAAACGTTTAGTATTTGAGCTAGAATATAGGTGCGTTTTATTTAATAAACAGTAACTTGGCCGACTTTTCGGGATCTAGACAATTTCGTTATATTATTATATAATGACGAAATTACCTAGCACTTACGCCGCCGGCGCCGCCGCTAATACCTTCCTGCTACCGACATGGTCGACATCCGCATCATGCGGATGCCCCGCATCGATTTTATGGGGATGCGGATGCAGATGCGGATGTTGAAAATAATGCGGATGTTCCGCGGATGCGGTTGCGGATGCGAATATTCGCAACATCCCTGTTAAAAACCTGTACACTCCTTTTTTTGAAGAACCTATTAGGTACTTACCATTATAATCATCGACGTACGCGATCCTCCGCGGCGCCGACTGTTTCCTCCCGTGACTCCTCTTCGCCTTCACGCACAGATCCAGCACCCCCCCGTTTTCCTCTTTCAGCACCTTATCATACTCCTGCTTTATCCCACTGTCACTTATAAAGGCATTTCTAATTTCATCCTTTCCGTCATCGAAAATTTCTTCCTTTATGAAGGCACCGTTTCTCTCAACAAAAATTTTGTCCTTCATAAAACCACTATTCGTTTCATTGAAAATTTTGTCCTTCAAAAAGCCACTATTCGTTTCATTGAAAATTTTGTCCTTCAAAAAGGCACTATTGGTTTCATCGAAAATTTTGTCTTTTATAAAGGCATCCTGGTAACATTTCTTGTCGTCTAGGAAGACAGTTTTGGCTGATACCTTTTTCTTATCAAATATATGGTTGACGCTCTTTTGGACCAGTTTTTCGATTCGACACTCGAACGTGCTTTCTTTTTCTAGGTCTCGATAGCTCTCACTGAGGTCTGGAGAGCTGGGGGTCTTGATGTCTTTGGGTGTGGGAGATTCTAGGTCATCTAGTTCTGGGAGTTGGGAGGGGTCTGAGCGTTCTTGTAGGACCTGGAAAGAGAAATATTATGTTGTAATATTTCGCGACAGGTGCTGTAGTATATACGAGCCCCGATGCAGCGGAGTTAGTCCAGTTATATACATAAATAAATAGCCAACTTAAATAAAAAAAACCGGCCAAGTGCGAGTCGGACTCGCGTTCCAAGGGTTCCGTACATTAAGTCCGACTCACGCTTGACTGCACATTTCTAATAGGTTTTCCTGTCATTTATAGGTAAAGAACTATTTTGTGTATTTTTTTTTTAATTTTAGACCCTGTAGTTTTGGAGATACAGGGGGGGGAACGTCATTTATTTGGATATTTTCTTAAATAACTTCTAACCTATGTATTTTAAAATTATAAAAAAAATATATTTAAAATTCTCACAAAGAGCTCTTTTATTTTATTTTGTAACACGACACATTATATCACAAAAATTAATTATTCGGAACGAAGTATAGCCAAATAGAAAAATGTTCTGTTGCGATATTCACTACATTTACTGTTCCATAGAAACTGTTTAGTGCCGTATAATTCAATTAAAGTACGACACTTTTCATTATTCATGTATGCGGCCGCGCGAGCCAACTGAAATATATACACACCCGTCCCAACTGCGCGCGAACATTCCTTTGCCGCGCGTCGAAACACCGACAGTGAATGGTTCTATGCGCGGCGCGGGGCGAGCGCGCCAATGATCGAGTTGGCTCGCGCGGCAGCCCGGTATCCATTGCGCGCGAGCCAATGTTGGATAGCTTGCCGAGCGATATCGAGACGGGGTTTGAGGGTTCCGTTTTTTCCTCTTGAGGTACGGAGCCCTAAAAAAAAATCAAATACCAGCGATATATGCAGCCGCAACGCCCGGCAGCGGCCGCGCTGCAGGTCGCGCCGGCGCAGCAGCGCGCGGCGCTCGGCCAGCGCGGCGTCGCGGCGCGCGCGCACGCAGCGCAGCTCGCGCGTCAGCCGCCGCAGGTGCTCCAGGCTGCGCCGCCGGCTGTTCTGTGACGCCAACTGACAACAAACGATTAATAATGAAAAACCGGCCAGATGCGATTCGGACACGCCCACCGAGCCTTTTTTAGTATTTTTTGTTATAGCGGCAACAGAAGTACATCATCTGTGAGAATTTCAACTGTCTAGCGGTCACGGTTCATGAGATACAGCCTGGTGACAGACAGACAGGCAGATGCACAGTGGAGTCTTAGTAATAGGGTCCCATTTTTACCCTTTTGGACACATAAAAAAACTTTTCTCTTTTAAACAACACAAACTTAAGCTTTTCCTCACCCGATTCTTGATCCGCCTCCGGAGCCCCTTCAGGAATGACAAGTCCTCTTCGTTGAGCCGGAGCGACTGCACTTTCTCAGAGTACTTCACCGTCGGGAGCCCGGCCACCTCCTCTACTGTCATATTGATGCCTCGGGCTGAAATCAGAAGGGATTTGTGAAGACAACCAATCTAGCCTAGTGGGTAGTGACCCTGCTTGTGAAGCCGATGGTCCTGGGTTCGAATCCCGGTAACAGCATTGATTTATGTGAAGAACACAAATATTTGTTCCTGTGGCATGGGTGTTTTCTAAGTATATAAGTATGTATATTGTCATTATTGTCACCTAGCACCAATAGTACAAGCTTTGCTGAGTTTGGGGCTAGGTTGATCTGTGTAAAATGTCCCCTATTAAAAAAAAGAGAGGGCAACAGAGAGTACTCTGATTTTAACTCTCATTGTTACATATTATTATCATCTTATTACAATGAACCTATTACCATAACAAGTTGTAAATTTGATTAAAATGGGAATTAGAGGTATACTTTATTCTTTAAATAAATACAAGTATAAGTTTACAGCTCTAGATATGCCAAAACACTTATACTCTTAACACTTTTGACTACCGAGAACCCGCCTGGTAGGCACTCGTAATGTTTGCTCAGATGCCGGACAACCCGCCCAGCGGGTTCTTTCGTACGCAGATATAGACGACCGGTTTCTGGGGTAGTGCACCGTTTTTTGCCCGGTTGCGAAAGTGTTAATACATAGTCATTAACTATCTCTAGGATATTTATTTAACTTTACATATGTAGAGATTAAAAAAGGTCTGAAACTATACTAATCTACATAGGTACTCATAGAGTTAAAAAAAAACTACTCTGTAAATTCGGCCACTTATTTGTTTCTAATAAGAATTTTACCGTAGCACCTATATAATTGTAAATATTGGTGTTTATCATACAGTGTTTGTTATTATTATAACATAACCATAACAATACAGGTACATTTTATATTGTTATTGTTATAGCTAATTCAACAGTCAAAGTTTTTTAATAAATAATATACTTACCCAATAGTTTTGTATTGCAAGAAACATACTTATAATTTTCAAATCTAACTGCGCCTAATACGATATAGTAGACTAGTAAAATTTAAATTTCGAAGAGGCATGAATCATATATATTCGTTCCATATAAAGTTGCAGCCGTAAATATAATATAATTTTGTAAAAACAGGTGTATACAAACATAAAAAGTATCGCATAAAACGAAAAAGTGCGTCTCAGTTCACATACCTGTTGCAGGTTTCTAAGAAGATATAAAATCAACTTGTTCTCAAATTACTCGTTCAAATATCACGTAAACCATACTTACCATCAAGTATTTCCTGGTCCTGCTGATACGAAGACGCCTGCTTCTCTAAATCATCCATTCTTCATATTTAAATTCTTATTTACTATGGAATATTTCTCAATATTATTCACAAAATTTCTTATCACAAGTGAACGATGATAGGTTATGTATGGCTTTGTAACATCATCTTACATTCTCGGAAATTAGGATACGGTAATATTCAGACGAATCTGAAACATCTCTCTTTGTAATAAGGGGTATAATTTGTTTGTGACTCAATCGGAAGAATAGTAAATAGCAGCAAATTTAAATTGGTTAAGAAATTGCAGCTGTCAAAGTTGATGTCATAACATTGCGTTTTGTTTTGAGCTTGGTGAATTCCAATTTTGGATTAAATACAAACTCCACAACATTGGCACGAGTAACTCTTTATTCTCTAAATAATGAAATAATAACCTCACAACTTACTTAAGCTCTAAGGGTTTCGTATCTTCATTACATACTCGGATCACCAAGTTGTATTATTTTCTATGTGGCAACAGCTGTTGTGGCGGTGCTACACAAAAGAGGCGTGAACGAAATAAAAAAAAGTTAAAAAAGTCAGTTGTTAGCAGTTGTTGACTGTGATTATATGCTCTTTGGTTGACTGCTTGTCTTTGTTTTCACCGGCAGCATTTCGTTGTTTCTGCCATTCATTTGCAGAAATTGTAAAAGGGTGAGTTATCTAATAAAATATTCCAAATAATGCAGTTTAGTTATCGAAAGTATATCCTATACTGTACACTAATGCTATTTTTTAAATTGCACATCCACATGTGTTTTTATCGCTGCATTTAACGTATATTTTTGAATCAATTCAACATCTTGTGACGATATTGACATTTAGTTTTAACCCTTCTATACTCTCGAGTCTGCCAAGTTTCATTTAATTTAATGTTGTGTCCGGTCATTTAGGTTACCTCTATAACGTATTATAAATTACTCCACAGTGGTCTTATTTCTTTCCCGCCTTTAATATGCTTATTTTTAGATATACTTGAAATTTAGAACAATCTTGGAAACTACTTGGCTTACTACTGAATTTGAGCAACAGGTTAATGAGGATAATAAATTATAAGGAAAATTAATGCTCCATACTGATGTAAAAGCCGTGCTTTATCAACAGTTTATATTATTTAATTGTTCTTTTACATATTATCTGATTATAAGTAATAAAATGTATGTGTCTATTAAACTTATTTTCTAGGAGTCTAGGCTTAGCCACAGATTTACTCTTACTTTATAGTTATACTTTACATTTTATACTTTGTACATTATATATATTTTGTTTCATTGTAATTTAACCTGTCTTATGTACAATAAAGTGTATACATACATACATACATACATACATACTTTGGTCTAACTCAACTGACGTGAAGTAAATTATTTAAGCTTGCTATACATTTATATAATTTCATGCTGAACCCCTGATGGTACATCACTACACCTTATTAAACAAAGTCCCCTGTCTTGTTTGTCTGTTAGTGTGTATGTATGTTCATGATAAACTCTAAAACTATTGACCGAATTTTCATGCGGTTTGCATCTATCAATCAAAGAGTGATTCTTGATAAGGGTTTAGGTGTATTTTGGTAAGGTTTTGTGTAACCCGTGCGAAGCTGTGGCGAGTCCGTAGTAATTTTATATTTCTCTGTACAGCACAATGACAACTCGGAGTAGAGGATACAATCAGGACTGGGACCCGATGAGGGAGGACTACGACAACTCAAGTTATGACCCTCAGAATGCTGACGAGAGTGGCAGGTAATAACATAACTTCATAAACATTGAACATTTTAAAAACATTAATCGCAATGTAACGGGTGAATCGATTTTGATGAAACTTCTCCAAAAACCAGTGCTAGAAAACCTACTTTTAAATAAGTGTCATCGTTAATGTCAAATTTCTATGAAAGTATGATGTTTATAATGACAAGTCAGTGCAAAATTAGCTTAGACGGTCTTTACTACATTAAGTTTACTACAAGCAGAAAAATTCTGTTTAATATATGTGTCGTCCCGTCCCACGGGTAAAGGTACCTTATGGCGGTAGGTGCTTACGCTATTATTAACCCCGCTCCAATATTATTGCGGCGCTATGCGACGTAAGCGCCAGCCGCCATAAGGTACCTTTTTCCGTGGAACGTCACATATAATGTTTGTGTGTGTTGTAATAATGTTTTATGTTTTAATAGGCCTTGCTCACCTAAGTATAAGAGGTAGGTCAGGCACGAATACCCCTACTTTGGTCTCCCTTATAGTTCGTTTTTTTTTAGCATAAGAAAGAACTTGCAAGAAGGTAAGCGATCTTGACGTGTCTTTTAATTGAAAAACGCTTTATAAAAATCAATATACTTTTGAAAGCAGAAGAATATAAATGATCGTATTACATTCATAATTGTTACATATTTGCCGAAACTTATTTTAAAAATGTGTTTTTCTATTAAAAGACACATAAAGATTGTTTACCTGATATCTAATGCTAAAAAAACGAACTATAGTAGTTGCCGCACGCTATGGAACGAACGCCTGCTTGCGCTTGCGCCACCTAGCGGTCATATCTGTCGTAACAGACGCGTTTTGTTAGAGAGTGAACCCTCTGCACCTAGTACTATTATTTATTCTGTGGTCGCAAAAACTAGTATTTAATATAAATATAACTCCTTCGCAGCGGTTTCGTGAACCTGGACCACTGCCGGCTCTACATAACCAACATCCCGAACGGGTTGAGCGACGACGGTCTGTCCACCGCCTTCTCCAAATATGGCCAGCTCACCGAGATCTTCGTCAGCAGGAACCCGGACAAGAGATACGCCTTGGTGGCGTTTGAGACGCCAGGGTATGTGGATTTTACCAAGTTAGATTAGAACAGGGGTCACCAAATGGTGCGCATCCGGACCGCCGACCTATTTTATTTTTTGCTTATTTAACCTTTTGGACACCAATGACCGATATATCCGCACCGCAGGTCCAACGCCAAAGACTGATTAATCGGTCACAGACCACAGAGCAACATAGACCAGATATGCATAATAGAGCGGTCAAATCTTACAATAAAAAAACATTGCGTGATGTAGTTCTGTATTTTTTATATATTGTTTATAGTCATTGGAGGAATGTGAGACTATGTTTTGCAAGCAAAAAAAAGTTGTGCTCCCTGCGTAATTTGCAAAAAACTACAAAAATTTCGGAGTTTTTTCAGTTTTTGCACTTTTATTAAAAAGCTATGGGTTTTTGGTCAAAACTTGCTATGTAACGTTAAAAGAACATTAAATTTGGAACAATTTAAGCCCATGTACAGCGCCGCATGTTAAATAGTTTATGCGATATGAAACTTTAAAAAAAGGGTATTTTTTTCCATAGAATGAAATTTTTAGTTTTTCCTATATTTCAGGACAAATATCGGCACAACCGCTCATGCTATGAGATATATTGCGATAAATAAAGTTATAGCAAATTTAATTACCTTTCATTTAAGTGCAAGAAAGGGTCAATAAGTTCTACAGTTCTCTAGTTATCGTAAAAAAATGAAATTGCTATAATGAGGAAGGCAACTAATGTATTGTTTTTAAGGCATTGTCAAAATCCGTACAAAAGGCAGTACCATCGTCGAGAATGCCATCTACGATTAAGTTTTACCGGCCTTCTCGGATAGCAGCAGAGCGATGTTAGAGATCAACCATTTTTAAAATGCACTCCCCTCTTAAGCACTTCATTCATTCAGTAATGAAATCAAGATACAAACTGTAGTTTGGCTTGTTTTTAGGCTCCACTTTTTGATCTTAGCCATTGATTGTACTCCACGATACCGATTCTTATTTAAGAATTAGTTCTGGTTTTGATCTTGTTTTGATACGACCTTGACGATAGTTCACGGTGATTGGCGTGGTGTTGACGAAACGCACCGGAATCACGGATAGTCGTGTCAATAGATATCTAGCTGTCGCTTTTTAGTGCTCTTGGCTGTACTGTGAGTCGTGTTAATACAAGATCACGATAATATCCTGTATCGAATATAACCACAACAAATGGATACATCAGAATCAGCTACCATTACCCACTCTAAGTATACGTTTGTGTTATAATCTACGGGTTTTAACTAGCAATATCCTATTACTAAGAGTCTTAACTACATATAAAGGTGTATAGATTGACAAACCAAATCGGGAATAGAAGAACTAAACGAAACACGTAGTATGTACTAGTTTTTATTCAGTAAGGTGTAATAAGTGTGTTTTAACATGATGCATGATCTGCCAAGCCGGGTAGATTGCATACATTTGTTACTTTCTAGCAATGAGATATTCTTTTAGCATAATTAGTTAATCATGTTAACATTGAGCTATATTTGGTTACGAATTACACATATAGGTACCTACTTAAATATCCAATTTGTAACTCAAAAACTTCAATATGTATTTGCCGTATTTTCTACTGACAAATGAGTCCAATTATTTTTATTTTTAATTGGTCCAGACTATAAATTCATTTGTACAGTAAAGACTGAAATAGTTATTTATAGTCACAACCCGTGGATTGACAACTCACTTAGCAGTAGCTCCACATACATTTAGCCTTAACAGCCATTGGAAAAGAATTTGCATTATTTGCAATATTCCGTGTAAATACGGTAAACCACTGAAGAAGTTATAATATACTGGTAACTCGACAAGACTGAGTCACATCCATGCCTAGTTATAGCACAAACATACATACTTAGCGTGTGTAATGGTAGCTGATTCTGATGTATCAATTTGTTGTGGTTAGGATATTATCGTGATCTTGGATTAACACGACTCACAGTACACTCAAGAGCGCCAAAAAGCGACAGCTAGATATCTAATGACACAACTTCCAGTGATTCTGGTGCGTTTCGCCAACACCACGCCAATCACCGTGAACTGTCGTCAAGGTCGTATCAAAACAAGATCAAAACCAGAACTAATTCTTAAATAAGAATCGGTATCCTGGACTACAATCAATGGCTAAGACCAAAAAGTGGAGCCTAAAAGCAAGTCAATCTACAGTTTGTATCTTGATTTCATTACTGAATGAATGAAATGCTTAAGAAGGGAGTGCATTTTAAAAATGGTTGATCTCTAACATCGCTCTGCTGCTATCCGAGAAGGCCGGTAAAAGTTAATCATAGATGGCATTCTCGACGATAGTACTGCCTTTTGTATGGATTTTGACAATGCCTTAAAACAATACATTAGTTGCCTTCCTCATTATAGCAATTTCATTTTTTTACGATAACTAGAGAACTGTAGAACTTACTGACCCTTTTTTGCACTTAAATGAAAGGTAATTAAATATGCTACAACTTTATTTATCGCAATATATCTCATAGCATGAGCGGTTGTGCCGATATTTGTCCTGAAATATAGGAAAAACTAAAAATTTCATTCTAAGGAAAAAAATACCCTTTTTTTAAAGTTTCATATCTCATAAACTATTTAACATGCGGCGCTGTACATGGGCTTAAATTGTTCCAAATTTAATTTTCTTTTAGCGTTACATAGCAAGTTTTGACCAAAAACCCAAAGCTTTTTAATAAAAGTGCAAAAACTGAAAAATATCCGAAATTTTTGCAGTTTTTTGCAAATTACGCAGGGAGCACAACTTTTTTTTGCTTGCAAAACATAGTTTCACATTCCTCCAAGGACTCCAAACAATATAAAAAAAAATATAGAACTACATCACGCATTGTTTTTTTAGGAGATTTTTTTGTAAGATTTGACTGGTCTATAAAATTCAATTTCAGTTTTGACACTTCGGTCCGCGGCGTCCGGGAGACTGCTTTTGTGTTTGACACGGCGTCGAAAAGGTTAATAAACTCGAGGAGAAACGGACCGCCATAGTCATTTTATTTTAAGAACCTGACCCCTGAAGAAACTAATTGGTGACCCCTGGAATAGAGGCTAACTATAGAATTCATAGAAATTGTGGAATAACACTTTTCATGGCTCCTCTACACGATGGGCCAACGCCGGCCACTCCAAGAGACGCATTTATGCGTTAGAGTGAGGAAGTGATATTGCTAGCTCATTCTACCGCATGGCTGCGTCCCTTGGAGTGGCCGGCGTTGGCCCATCGTGTAGAGGAGCCATCAGAAAGTGATCCACACATTCGGCGGGAACTTGACCAAAAGTTGGTGGTAACTACTGGGAATTTTTTTCCCAGTAGTTACTCACCCACGGCATACTGCAGTGGTGGTGGTATGGTGCTGCTAGAGTTGCAGGCGTCCATAGGCTACGGAGACCGCTTACCACCAGGCGGGCCGTATGCTTGTTTGCCACCGACGCAATAGTGTTATAAAATATAGTATATTTTTTAATACTACGCCTGTGGCAATCAAGCATACGGCCCGCCTGATGGTAAGCGGTCTCTGTAGCCTATGGATGGAGTCATCGGACCGAGAACTCACTTTTTATCAAATCAAACATTTTCCCCATTTGTCTTAAATAATAGAGCACCGACAAGAGCTCTTAAGTTATGATGATGATGATGATGTCTTATATAAAATTTCGTTGACAGGGAAGCAAAGTTTGCCATGATGAAACTGAATAGAACGGAACCTCTGAAGCTCAATATCAACGTTGCTCATAAGGTAATGTAATTTTTATAGTCTGGGGCCTATTCATAAATTACGTCATTTCAAATTAGGGGGGGGGGTCTGGACATCGGATGACGGTAGCATGAAGTAGGAGGAAATGGGGTCATTTGAAGCATGATTTTTGGATGATTATAGGGGGGGGGTCAAAAATCGATGACGTAATTTATGGACAGCCCCCTGGCAAAAAAGAGTAGAAATTTAAAAGTGGCAACACTGTTGTGTCGTCACTTTCAAACCAATTTATATAAGAAAACGGGTCGACACTACAGTGTTGCCACTTTTTTTTTTGCCAGGCTATACAAGCTTTTATCATTGACTGTACTTGTTTTTGAACAGGCAACTCATCGAAATAATTCTAACAAACACAAAACAAGGTATCGTCTTGGGTCGTCCCATTCGTTTTTCGTCAAGTTCTTAAATTAGTCCTATTCTGCTTTCGTCACTCATTCTACATTGAAAGCCACAGTGGCGGTACTTCCATACAAGCCCAAAAGCCGGGCTTGCCTTAGTTGCCTTACCGAAATTACGTAGTGATAAGATCAATAATCAATATAGATTATTTTTAAACCGCGCGCCAAATGAACCCGTATTATTAAATTCAAGCTACAGCGCGCGGACCGCGGCGCCAGCGTGTTGCAAAATTTTGCCGTGGCGCCTCCTCCGCGCGAAAAAAATCAGGCGTAGGATGAATATCTGCTGAGAATCCAGCTATCCTGCTCGCACTCGTCGGTTTGTTGCGGTTGCAAGCCGACGAGTGCGAGCTTGCTTTTTCGTCCCGCTCTAGGCGGTCTAAGCCTACAAACGCCATAGAACGATGTAACTATTTGTTGGTATGTATAGCAATTTTATAAGGCGATTTAAGCCGAGCTTTTGGTGTGAAGTTAGCTGCATAAGTTCACACGGGCACGCGTTTACTTCAAGTGTATTATTATTTAGTCGAGTCGAAAGTAACGAAAGGTCAATTTATTTAAGTGAATTTGAATTAAGTAGTGAATGTGGATTTGTTCGTTTGTTGTGGCGTTTATAAGTGTTGACAATGGATGAAGTTGTTCCTTGTGACGGTATGAGATGCGTCCACGTATTACTCGACGAAATCAAGGTAAAATCGTTAAACTTTGTAGAAAAACGGGATATATATCATTTCCGCGCCAAAACCAACACCCGACTTGTGTATTCTCAGATAAGTCAGTCGCATTAAAAGAACATTTTGTACGGCTGTTTACAAAACACAAGGATTGTTGGTTTACTCCAATTACGGCGTAATTAGAGTGACAGGGAAAGAAGCATGCAATTTGCAAATTTCAGTGTACGCGGTAGGCCCTCTGATATGTTTGTAAAATTCTATCTAGTAGTTATGGTAGTACCTAGTATGCCCTGTGCTGTGCGCTATGATAGCTCGCCGCGATACGCTAGCAAATTCATTTGAGTCCAAAGAGTGAGATTGGACATTTATTACGAAAACATATCTTTCGGCTTGCCTTACTCCTAAACCCTAGGCACGCCACTGGAAAGCCACGTCGATTGTGACTAATGTAGATTGGGTGACGAAAGCAGAATAGGACTAATTTAAGGACTGGACGAAAAACGAGTGGGACGACCCAAGACGATACCAAAAACAATTAGGTTGCGTCGTTTTATTACAGAGTTCATATGACCACCCCCTGTCTTCATCATCCGGTCGATCGTACCATAATATGTATTTCATAGTCACCCAACTTACACGTATGTGAAGTTTCAGCTCAATCGAATCTTAGGAAGTGGGTCTAATTTAGTAGTAGTAGTAATAAACTCTTTATTGTACAAAAAGACATGTTAAAAATAACATATAATTAGTAAGAAGTACAAAGGCGAACTTATCCCTTTAGCTTGGAGACTTAACTCAAACATACATACAAACATTGCAAGTTAAATAAATGCTTATAAAACATGAACATTATTTTGTAAGTTTTTTTGCAAGTTTATAGCCATAGCCATCCAGGCCCTATTAGCCAAATCTTATAGTCAAAACTAGAGACAGGTAAAACCTATGCTGGCGCCATCTATGAAAGCGTTTGACAGTAGCCAACCCAAAGAGTATACTCGTATTAGACATGAGTAGTTCACGAATGAAAGATTCAAATGAAGTACTTCACTTGTTGTCACTCTTTCATTCACTAGTTCAGCGCGGTTTCATTTAGTTCTTTACTTCAGCAGTTCAGTTTAAAAATCTGTTCATTTACTTGCTCATTCGCTTAAAGAGTGACAAGGACGCCATGTTAAACCTTTGATTCATAAATTAATTTACTTGAGTGATTCATATTGAATGAAATTATCTATCAAATTCTTCATTCAACTCAATATATCTGCGAATGAGAGAAATGAAACCAATACTTTTGATATAGATGGAAAGATGGATCTGTTGAGCTACTGAACTAAACTGAACTAGTGAACAAAAAGAGTGAAGTACTTCACAGCAGCGTACGAAAGATGCATATCAATCTTTTCTTTTCAGTGATACATTCTGTCATTTTGCGCATGTCTAGAGTTGGTCAAGCAGATCTTGTCAGTAGAAAAAGGCGGCAAATTTGAAAAATGTAGGCGTGAAGGGATATCGGTTCATAGAAAATTTGAATTTCGCGCCTTTTTCTACTGACAAGATTTGCTTGACTATCTATAGTATTCTATAGTAAGTATATAGCCAACCCCATTATTGGTGACTTGTATGGAGGTTTTAATTAATAAAGCTGAATTAATACCTATAGGTGCCAGAAAAAATGATTAAAGCCAATTTAAGTGGCCAAGTGTAAACCATTCTGTCAGTAAAAAAGGGGCGAAATTCAAATTTTCTATGGGAGGACAAGCCTCCGCGGCTACATTTTTTAAATTTGCCGCTTTTTTCTACTGACGGAAGCGGCTTACAAACGTGGCAAATTATATTTCATGATAAACTGCTCTTTAAAATAAGTTTATTTCCTAACAGAGCAATGCAAAAACAAAAAGACCATTCGACCAGAAAGCCAGCTCGGGATATCGGAGTAACAATTCAAACTCTCGCAATCGCGAAGATCGTAGCTTTAGGGACGACGGCAGCGCTGGCAGCCGGACCAACACAAGGTTTGTTTACCATATAACATGCATTAATTGCTTATTAATAAAAATATCTTAAGCAGACAAATACAAGTGTTTATTTTAAAGCATGCCTCCACAGGATCGGCGCCCAGCCACTGACGTAAACACCCCGTTTCTTGTGGTTCGCAAAAGTAACTTTGGGTAAGTTTGATGGTTACGTACAGACTAGAAGGGTTTCCGTGATTGTCACATGTTTAATTTAATTTTCACTTTGGCTGTTTGTGATAATTTCCTGGGTCCCGCTTTTGAACGTATAAAAAAATATTGTTGGCCAATGAACGTCTTGCTCATCGCCGCCATCATTATGTCTAGTTGTTTCGGCCAATTACAGCACTCCGATAACGGAAAGCTTCTGTCATTCGCCCGCTGCAGCGCTTTACCGCTTTGCAAGTTTGCATTTCCGGTACTATACTAACATGGCCGTCGTGACTACTTAGCGCTAAGTTGTGCTTACTTTTGTTACTACGTTTTTTTTGTGATATTTGAAACTTTTGCTGAATCTATGTAAGTAATAAATTTAGTAAACGTGTGGTTTAAAGTGTGTGCAGTTGCTTTTGTGTTTTATCCGTGAATTAGGTTTCGAAACAAGTACTTTGTTTTGTTGCGCCATGCTTTTAAAGAAGTATTTTCAATCTATTGAAATGGATAAAGCCAAAACGTAAGTTTCTGTTATTTTAAACAAATGTTTTGACTAGATGCAGTGAATATTTGAATGTCCATGAATATTTACTATATGAGGTTAATTCATTATTTTACTGTTAAAGTAGGTATCCATGCCGGTACTTTAATAAAATCAACCTCATGCGTTTATATTATTAAACGTCTGTTTTCGATACAAAACTTAATTATCATAAAGCGCAAGTCAGCATTTCTTACTAATATAGGTACACTAGCTGGAATCTGGGGTACTCGAATGCGTTAACTGTTTCACATTGTTTTTTTGTTTACTAAGCATAAGTACTCGTCAAGTCATCAGTGACCCATGTTATCACGATTCGTACGTTCAAGTGCCAAGTTTAAGTGTTATTCGTAACCTGTTGATTGCTATTGTCGTTCAGCAAATGTTTGAGTCTTTTAGATTCTCAGTTTTGATTATAATTAGTACTTAACATATTGCGTTGCGGATGTATATTTTAGTTAGTTTTAGTGTAACCTTTCTGGACTCGCTGCTTCCTTGGCTTTCATTTTAACTGCCCTCGAATTTTTATGCCATTAGCACAGAGGTATACTATGTACAGCGTCTTAAACTATGCTGGGCCCCTGGGCACATAAAAATTTTAAAATGGTCAATTTTGATGAGCCAGAATAATTACATTAGAGCCTGTGCCCGAAAGAGAAAATGAAAAAAAAAACTGGTCAAGTGCGAGTCAGACTCGCGTTCCAATTCCGTACATTACTCAAGTTTTAACGGCCGGTACGGAACCCTAAAAATATTTATAGGTTTTTGTACAATGTTACAATATAATTTGGGATCTTCTTTTTAGCAACGGATATGCTTGTGACAGAAAACCCTGGTCTTCCATAAAATACATGGGACTAAACCATTATGTTTGTAAATATATATCTAATACTAGCACTTAATCGTTGACACTAACTACCTAATCCTGATAAGGCCTAGTTTCCCCTCTAGGTTGGAAGGTCAGATGGCAGTCGCTTTCGTAAAAACTAGTGCCTATGAGTCCTATCCTCGTAAGTCCCCGCGTACTTGTGCAAGTACAAATTAAATTCGAGTTTTGAACTCTTGTAGAAATAAAACAAAGTTCCAAATTCAAAAGTGCAAAAATTGACTTGGGTCTTACGAGGCTATGACAAAATTATGGAAGTAGTTATCAAGTGGACCCGAGGCTTCCATGAGCCGTGGCAAAATGCTGGGACAATGGGAGCAAGAAGAAGAAGACTAACATATAATAGTTATGAGAACAGTCATGGAATATACGGGAACCAATACATGAATACATTCTCTCCACTTGACCGTCCGACGATAGCATAGTATCCGAAACCAATATGCTCTTAACCGTCCGGGGGAACCTTACTATCCAAAGGGGTGGTAGAAAGAATTCATTTCAGAGCCATCTAACGGAATATTTCGGGATTATTTACTAATTCTCTTCATGCGACAACATAGCCTAACTAAATAGTTAGATCTAAAAAAATTTAGATGGCAGTGTAGTTATAATTTTTGTAGAAAGTTGTGAATGCGCAGCGTGGGGCGTGCGTCGCTAAAAAAACCTGGACGGTTGAGAGGAAAACAGTCTAGCAGCCGGACGGTCTTGTGGCTATGGCTCTTCTCTTTCTGTACATACTACTATCCGGGTTCTTTATAAATCCATTGTCAATAGATGAAAGTACTAATAGTTGTCTAATCTCTTCACAGGAGACAAGAATCTCTGGCCAACGGTGACAACATGGAAGACTTGGTAGATGATGATGTGGTAAGAGTCTTCCAAACCCTCCGCCTAAATCCGCTTCCACGTTTATTTAAAAACAACATCATCATCATCATCATCTCAGCCTATATACGTCCCACTGCTGGGCACAGGCCTCCTCTCGAGCGCGAGAGGGCTTGGGCTATAGTCCCCACGCTAGCCCAATGCGGATTGGGGACTTCACATACACCTTTGAATTAAAAAAAAAAAAATTTAAAAATTTAAACTGTTTATTTTAAAAAAAGAATTAACATTCTATTAGCTTAGAACTAATCTTACATTTTTAAGATTATTAGAACTAAGGGACATGGGGAGCAACCCCTATCAAAATTATTACATTATCATTAAGTGTTTTTACATGCTACTGAGTCTTTTTACATTTATCTCTATCAATGCCTTTTTAACAATAGCCTTAATATTATTAGGTTTCTTATTTATATTTTCAATTACATGACTTGGAAAACTGTTTAGAGCTTTAGGAACATAAGAGAACCAGGTTCTATTACCATATTCATTATTATTTTTAGTAGTCATAAAATTAGGTTCATCGGGTAGACTGCGAAGGTTATTTGGTCTGTTATATCTCTTCAGCTCTCCCAGACAATGCTTATATTCTAAGATTACAGCCAGTTTAGCCTTATCATATACACTCAGCACCCTACAATAACTAAACAAGTTTTCATAATTATATCTGAACTGTTGCTTTATTTTTAGCGGAACTATAGTTTTTAATATTCTAATCTGTAATTTATGTATTCGTTGTAAGTAAGTTTTATAGGTTCGCCCATAGCTGGATATGCCGTAGTTAATTATTTAGTTAATTTCTTCGCAGATGTATGCAGGTTTCCTCACGATGTTTTCCTTCACAGAAAAGCGACTGGTAAATATCAAATGATATTTCATACATAAGTTCCGAATAACTCATTGGTACGAGCCGGGGTTTGAACCCGCGACCTCCGGATTGCAAGTCGCACGCTCTTACCGCTAGGCCACCAGCGCTGTGCACAACACAAACAACATGCTGAAATATAAAACTCGGCATAAACATGTATGTTACAACATATCTGTCTGGTATTAGATTTTGTTACTAAAAATTGTAATACTTTTATTGACAAATCACAACTTAACTTTAATAGCTGGATAATAGTGACGGGACGGGATAACTATCTCTGTAATTTATTATTATGTACCGTTTTCAAAATCCAAATATGTTATGTTCCGTCACTCTACACTCCACCAGTGCCCTGTTTATCAAAAGCTTGTAACTTTTAATACAAATGGTAGTTCCTTTCTAACAAAAGCTGTCAAAAAGGAACTTCCACTCGTATTACAAGTTACAAGCTTTTGATAAACCATGGGGTCACTAATTGAACATAACTAAGTTATGTTGTTTTTGTAAACATCCCTTCAAGTAGTTTCTTCAGGGGTCGGGTTCTTAAAACACATCGCGACCATCGCGGACCGTTTCTACTTGAGTTTATTATTGAATTGAATTGAAATAGCCTTTATTCCTGACATATACAAAGTATCTATTTATGTTTTTACTTTTTTCTGTTTATTTTACTTTGTCAGGCTGTCTTTGACATAGGCCTCCTCCAGGCAGCGCCACTCCTTGACTCTTGAGTTTATTAAATAAGCAATATAATAAAATAGTGTTCTACACTCCACAATTACTTGTACAGCAGGTGTTGAGCGGCTCCCTGGAGCCAGACGTGAACCTGGAGCTGGAGAAGCTAAAGCTGGAGCACCTCAAGCTGCAGGAGGCGCAGGTCCTGTGCAAGCACCGGATGCTGCTGCTCAAGCAGGCTGAGAAGAAGTCTGTAAGTAACACATAATTTTATTAGAACAACTAAATTATTTTCATAAACCTATACCATACTGTTCTACCTTTAAGCCTTCAGTAAGAAGTGCATAAACTTGGAAAAATTACCTATGCCACTGTGGCCCAATAGCAGAAGACACTGGTTCAATTCCAGTCTGGAGCACTGGAGGCCTTGGTAACTTTTCCTTAGTATATGAAATTTATTTCACTTCGTAACTTATCTGACAAATATTTTATTTTTTTCAAGCTTTTATCCAAGACGTACATTTGTTTCCACAGGCAACTAATACTATCGAGACAATTCTAACAAACCCAAAACGCAATTAGTTGCGTTCCGTGTCTTCATCATAAGATCAGCACGATGCTACGGGCACAGACTTTAATTGTTGATGTTAGTGTTGACGTGTCTCGGCCAGGCAGCGCGCGCGAGGCACGTCTACACTTGACGTTTTGTGCGCGAGGAAATTCGCGCCAGTGGGGAGACTCCTGACTTCGGTCGAACTCGGCTCCGTTCGGCTCAGCATTGCTCCGAGCAAATAAGTGCACGATAAGAAAATCACTTGAATTTTGACAACCCTTAATAGCCGAAAGGGATAGTGCTATATATTAGAAAGGGATAGCATGATTCGACCCTGAACCGCTGTCAAACTTCGGGTTTGTAGGAAGTGTCCTTTCTGTACGGTGGTACTATTATTTCTTCTGTGCTCGCGCGTACCCTCGCTCTGTATGAACCCGGCTAATGATAGAATATAATTTAAATATATAGGGTATAAAAACTATATTTTATTGTTTGTTTCAGAGTTCCAGTAGTCGCCAACTTCTGCCAGATGGTAGAATTGTTGTCCGCACCATTGAAAAGTAAGTTGATAGATTTCTTGAGCAGGACACACTTTTAAGCACTTTGGTTTAATTTTAGTTTAGTTTTAGTAATAAAAATTAAGTACACAAAAATCTTTACAAGCCATGGTTTCAAAAATCTTCTTCTTCCTGGCGTTATCCCGGCATTTTGCCACGGCTCATGGGAGCCTGGAGTTCGCTTGACAACTAATCCCATGATTTGACGTAGGCACTAGTTTTTACGAAAGCGATTGCCATCTGACCTTCCAACCCAGAGGGGTGGTTTTTGAAACCATGTTGATTTTCCATGGTTTCAAAAATATTAAATATAATTAACCTTATTGTCAATGTCTTATTAGAAACATTTAAATTTCATGGCAGGTAGAATAGATTGGCATCAAAATTATTAATCTTTCAAAAAAATACATGCATACAGCTGAAGGTGTATAATAGCTCTTTTAAACCAGAAATACAAATACAAAAATACAAATACAGAAAAAAAAGGCTTTTTTTATTCAGCACTAAATAGGGAACTCCTGATTTCATTTTGTTCATATTATGGTTTCTTTCAGGAGTGAAGCTAACGATGCCGACGGCAGCTTTGGAGCGGGTGCTGGCGATGCGGTAAGTTCCTTCAACTTTTAAAGTAACTTTCAACTAGCCTCCTGAGTCCCCCTTGTCATTATTGCAGTATTCAATTTGGAACCTTAATGTATTTTATTTTAATTCAAAATGCGATTTCGATTAAATCCTTTATAAAGGCATCAGGGACTCAAGAGGCTGGATAGCCCCGAATATTACCGAATATTCGGCCCCTCTCTCGGCCGAACCGCCTAATATTCAGTCCCGTTCGGGCGAAGCGCCTAAAATTCTGCTACTTTCTCGGCCGAAGCGCCGCATATTTTGGAGGAGACGTGCCTCGCCCGAGGCATGCTTAGGGCCTAGACAGACAGAGCTGCATCTCGCGACATTTTCCTCGCGAGGCAGCTCGTTCTGTAGCCATAATTAAATTTCAATAATGTAATATTGGAACTGGCTTGCGTTTCTTTATTTCGTTAAAATTTTACTGAATTAAAACCGAACTATTTGCTAATCCGTAAAAAGATAACGTGCTAGTCAATCAGTTAATTAGTAGCTATCTTTTCGCTATTATAAAAGTAATATTTTGGTTTTAATTGTTATGGATTTCCGCATAGTAACGCCTGATTCTATTCATTATTTAAAATTTTAACTGTTTTTTTTCCTGTATGATGGGCCTCACTTACCACTATTGAACTTATTTCTCTATAACCCAATTTGGGTCGTAGCGACGCAGTATCAGACGTGTGTACAAATCAATATGGGTCAAATTGCTTTGCATCAATTCGTTGTACGATGGGCGTTCGACGCGTTAAACATTTATTCTACTACTTTCTTCGGTTTGCATGAAAATGTTTTTCTTCAGCTTTTTTGGACAAAATATTTATGAATATTAACTAATACGATTTAATTCTTATACAGGGCGCCTAAAAAATAACTCCATTCCCGTTGCCAGGGAGGTTTTAGGATTATATTGAGCAACTTTTACTATGGGACCAACTCCGAAATCGCAAAAAAAAATTGCCTGTTTACTACATTTTAGCTGGTCCATTTTCTATGGGAGGGTAAACCTTTTGTTCGCGATTTCGGGGTTGGTATCATAGTAAAAGTTGCTCAGTATATTCCCAAAACATCTCTGGCAACGGGAATGTACTTATTTTTTAGCCACCGTGTATATGAATACGTGTTCGGGATATGCGGATCATATACATATATCTAACTATTTTATTTCTTATATGTATACGTGTTGGGATATGCGGTACTTAACATATGCACGTCAGTATGATTTCTAATGCCCGACCGTGCCCGAAACTAATTGTTTGGTTTTGATCTAGTTTCGGCCAAAACCGACCTTTACCCTTTTGACACATCAAAACTTGACAGCGAGTCATGTGTCTTACGCGTTGCGTTTTTGACAACGACATTTCCAATGACAGCTGCACTACTGTCAATTTTACTATGGAAATTGACAATGACAGCGACGCGTTCAGTAGCGAGCGGTAGTGCAGCTGCGGTTAGAAATAGAATGTTACCATAAGGCGGTTATCACACTGCTCCGCAGGTTTTTAACTTATTACTGTAGAATGATGATTTGTATGCAAAAGCGGCATGTTTAACACACTGGCTCCGCCTCTCCGTACGAAGGTGCGCCGAATCGCATGGTTCGCGCCTTCGAGCAACACCGCCTTCCGACACGTCGGAAGGGAGGAGCCCAAGCGATATCTTACCGTACAAATCTTTGCCATTTTTTGCGGGGGGAAACGTGCACTATTTGCGTGCGTATTTCTCACACTCAAAATAAAATCTGTAATGACGAGACAAATACATGGAAAATGACACACGTCAAAGACAAATCTTGCAAAACTCGATCGGGTCACAACACGCACCGCCATACGTACGCCAAACTACCTCGTTTTCACGCAAAATAGGCACAATGGTTGTCGACTTGCGGAAAATGTCCAGTATAACTAAACACCATACGTACAGTTTTGCCTATGCTTCGGCAGAGGGGAAATAGTATGAATGCCGTCTCGCTTCTCGGTGTTGCTCGTAGGTTCGCGCTTTTGGAGATGTGGCCCCGGCCGCAAGGTATGCTACTGAGCTCCGTAGTACCGTACCGATTTTTGTGTATAAACACTTCGTGCAACGCAGCTTCGGACGGAAATACGGAGATAGGTGCTGTGGTGCGTCCTTGCCGCACGCGAATCGTCGCTCCGCAGTCTCCGCACGCGTGTGTTAAGTTGATAACCACCTAAATGGTGCGACAACTTCTTTTGAGCAGCGGAATGGCCGATCTTTTAAAATAAATATCCTTTATTGCACCATAAAGTAAAAAACAAAAGTGAAATACTAGTTTAAGACTAGGTAACAACATGCGGTCTTATCGCTGAAAAGGCGATCTCTTCCAGACAGTCTTTGGGTAGCACTGGTAGCAGGATAACCTTTGGGTAATATTGAGGTTTTGGAGAGACTTGTGTGATGGATTACGGTTGTTACGGTGAAGTGGCGTTCCGAATGCATCGAATTCTGACAGAATGACAGCAGCGACAGATCAGAACTTGTACCCCCAGTGGCTTTGCTGTGCATGTAAGCTTGTCGCATGGCCATGGCCCGGTATGGTTAGAGTTACGCAACCCATACCAAAAATCGGTGTTTTATCAACAGAGCTCACCCGAACTGTGCAGTTGCGAGCAGAGGTGCTGGGACACCGACGGCGCCGCCTCCACCGCCTCCACATGCGTACTCTGCTCCGATGATACCAGAAAAAAGAACTCGCCAGATAAGTCTGATAGCAAATGTACTCAGAAAACAAATGTAGGCAGTCATGTAGGCAGTAAGGCCACGTTTAGTAAGCATAGCAAAGTCACTGACGGTACTAGTAAGAACCCTAGATGTAAAAAGTCTAAAAGTAGCTGTGATACTGCTAAATATGTTGATTTCTACAGCGATAGCGAGGATGAAGCCGACGAGACGAATAGGCTCATACAGTTGAGGAACACGGATTATGCAGATATTATTGAAGACCAGTTGAAAATAGTCATAGCGCTCGCCGGTTATCCCAAATCAAAAATGCGTCTCAGAAATTTAGAACTCTTTCAACGATCCATCGCCGAGGTTATGGATATGCAAATCAAGGCAGGCCTTTTAAAAACCGTACCTTACTTCCTAGATTACTATTTGAACAGGGGCGCTCTCGTCTGCGTCTGTAGGGACATTGATACTAGGAACTGGATAATCAGGGTTTCACCAGGCCTGCAAGAACGTATGGCTTCCAACCTTATTCTACTCAAGTCTAAGATTAAAAGGTTATGCTTAGCTTACCTGAAAATACCTAGCGCAACTTGGCCGACGACTGCCCAGGACACGTTCAAACTGCTACAGTATTTCAATCCTACATTAAAAACTGATGCGTGGAGAATTTACTCGCAAAAGAGGCTTGATGACGCTGAATACACTTCGTTTCTAATAGACAGGGTTTCCGGTGAAATTATTCGTGGCGCCACCTTTAAAAATGTTATAGATTATGCGCAAATGGAGTTTGAACTGACCGGGTACACCGAAATTTACTACGAATGTCTAATGTTAGATATGAAAGAAGATCTGCAAAGCGTTTCGTCGAGAGTGAAACTCTTGAACGAACTTAGGGGGGAAGATACACCCAGAAATATCTCTGACTGCAGTTTAAGAAAACCTCTGTCTGGTGAAGACGCACAAAATGTAAAAAAACAAGACGAGAATGAGACAGAAACAGAAAGATATTTTGTAGAATTTCCTGATAAAGACGATGGTAATACAGTGAACATCACTGAATTGAAAAATAATGATTGTGATGTATTGAATAAACTTAAGGACGTTAATTACCGAAACGAAAAGAGTGACATGATAATTTGGTCAGAGGAAAATAACAATAACAGTAAAGATGTTGCCAATGAGGACATGCAAATGCCCGCTTCAGAATCTCTGGTTGCAGAATCTGAAAAGACTGAATCTATCGCTGAAAGCACCGAGAACCTAATTAGGAGCAACAGCAATGTAAACATAGATAGTAACCGGGGTATCGCTTACCACAGAAGAACGAACTACCTTCATGTGGAACCAGAATTGAAAATCGCAATCGCTCTCGACGGTTACCCACAGAACAAACTCGAAGGCACGCATATCCGGAGGCTGAAGCAACTCTTCAAAGAGTATTTACACAGAGATATGAAACAACAGCGATTCGCCAATTTAATCATCCCAAAATTCCAAGACATTTACCTGTCTAACGGCGCTGTGATATATATTTGTGACAGCTTAGAGACTAAGGATTACTTGACAGAGGTATTACCGAAATTCGTCAATTCCACCGGCTGGAAGCTAATATTTAGAGACATTAAAACACTACTTAGATATACGAGAATCGTTCTGCGACTGCCAAAAGCACTTGCCAGTGTAGAATCTGCTGAAATAATATCGAAGCTTCAAGAGAAATACCCTGGTTTGAAACCGGATTGCTGGAAGTATTATTCTGATGTAGCTGGCAAACAGAAGCGGCAGTTCGGCGTCGATCCCGTGTCTCTAGAAATAATCAAAAGCCCGGATTTTGATCCGGAATATGACGGCGAGAAGCTTAGCTTCAGGATAATCGATAGGCAGAAACGCGATTCATGCTTCGAAGGAAATCAAGATTACGATGATGAAAACGAGAATAAGGAGGTGAAAGAGAAAATTTTGAAACTATTGTACGTGCCAGTGGAAGCTGATATGTCGAACTCTCCCCTTACAAGAATCCGAACGAATCACTATTCTGATGTAGTCGCCGACGATCTCAAACTGTACGTAGGCCCTACTATCTATCCAGAATCGCGCGTAGACGAAAACCTTTTCCACGCTATAAAGAAAACTTTAGAGAGTATCGTTTACAAGTCCTTTGTAGATGGTGATATCAATGAAATGTCTATGCCTAAATTCCACGACATGTACCTTTTTGACGGCGTAATTTTCGTTATATGTGTAAACATGGCTTCGCGCTGTTGGATCGACGAAGCTTTAACCATTGCTAATTCTAAATTGCAAATCAATTTGAAATCTACGGAATACAGGGGAGCCGTTGGCATTGTAAGTATGGTAGTCAAAACATATTTGGATACTGAAGAGGTCATATCGATTCTTCAATCGAACAATCCTCGACTTCGAGCGAAATATTGGAGGATTATAAGCACAGTTCGATCCAAAGCTAAGTTGGACGTAGTATTACAAATTGATAAGCTCTCCGCTCAAGTCATCAGAAGTCCCGACTTCAATTCTTTCGTGGGCGACAATCCTGTTCAATTCCAGTTAGGTCATTTACAGTCTCTTCTAAAACCTCTTATCGTTATGGAAAAAATGAGCAAAAAACAGGAGAAGAAACTAATGAAAGCGAACACAACAAAAAGAGAAGTACAAGTGAAAATATCTACTGAATTCACTTTTGAAGAGCTCAAAACTGAATTGAAACAAGAGTTCCCCGATTTGAGAATCGATGACTCTCTGAAACTTAAGGATAGCAATAACCAAATTGAACATATTTCCATTAAAAATTCAGAAAACGCATCCGATTTAGATCCAAAGATCGTTGAGCGTGATAGCTTGAAATTGTCACCAGTGGAAATAGATGAAGTTTGTAAAATGGTGGTGAAAATACCAGCTGAGATCCTACCTAAGGAGCGAGAGGATTTGAATCTGATTTTCGATCTGTTGCAAGATCAAAATCCGGGTCTGAACACAGAGCTGTGGACAGTTACTAATGATTTCGGTAATTATGAGAAGGGGAAGTTTATTTTGTCTATAGACAAGCAATCAGCTTCTGTGATTCGCAGTAACCAATTCTCTCCTACGGTGGTTGGTCAGAAGCTGAAGTTTCTGTTATAATTATGCTTTGTAATGTTTTAAGACTATTTTTGCTAGTTTGTGTACGATAGTTTGTAGTTAGAATTTAAAATTGTGTGGAAAAGTTATTAATGTAGTCATGTGCCTTAGGGCCCCCCACATCTAGCGTCTTTCGAGCGTCGGCGTCTGTCGGCGTCTGGTCAGCGCTATGGAAAAAGACGTCGCTGCGCAGTTGCGTCGACGTTGCGTCGAGCGCGGCCATACATTTGTAGACGCCGACGCTCGAAAGACGCTAGATGTGGGGGGGTCCTTAAGGCTGATTTAGACGGCGCGCGAACTCGCATGCGACTTTTTGTTACATTGCGGACTGTTGGTTACGTCCAATTCAACCGACCGAATAAAAACCGCAATGTAATGAAACTCGCATGCGAGTTCTCGCATCTTCTAAACGAGCCCTTAGAAATGATAAAAGTTAGGCTCAATAAAGTGTATTGTATGAAAAAGTAGACATTCCTGAGTAAACGTATACTTAATTTTACCCTTCGAACATTTTGAATTTACAATGTCAAGGTTATTATTGTTATCAATTCAGTAAACAAATTTTTGACAAGGGGGTTCGAGGGGTTTATACATTATAAACTTGCAATTTTTGTTACTAGATGTTGGCTTAGTTTTAAAAACTGATTTTGAGCAAACTGTCAATTTCAAAGTCCAGTGACGTTAAAGTCAGGTTATATTTAAGTCAGGACCAATAAAAAAAGACGTCTAAGACTAATGTTACCACCGAATGTTGTTATATTTAAAAGTTGTCATTCCTTAAAATGTGATATTTTAATGTTGGTATATTCAATTAATGTCTGAACCTTTTTTTTAATGTTTACATTCATTTGCGGTAAGTATTTTTAAAAGTGATTTTGTAATATTAATTTTATTGTACGTTTTTAATTTTCTTAATCTTGTGAATGTGATTGTGAATTGAGCATGGTTTTAAATAAAGTGAAAGTTTTTACTTTTGTTTTTCTTTTATACTCCTGATTATAAGATTGTTATCCTTATTCATTATAAATAAGATCTCTGCTTATATCTAAGGGTAGACAAATTTCTTAAAAATAAAATTAAACACATTTTGTAAGATAACATAGTAAGCTTATACCCTGGGGGCCTAGATAATCGTACATCGACGAATGCCAAACGAGAAGTAACATTACGATTACGATACAAGTGCGAAAAGTAGGGAATTCGCAACGAGTGGCGATAAATTAAAACACTGGGAGTGCTTTAGATTGACAAAAGTTGGATATTATCTTTTCGCACGTGTATTGTACAACGTTTTACAGTACATATGGCCTTTTAAACTTTTGAAATACGCACGTATTGTCCTTAATTACGCCCTAGGACGGTAAAGTAGCATCATATGTACTGTAATAAGTTTTTTTTTAACACTTTCGCAACCGGGCAAAAAACGGCGCACTACCCCAGAAACCGGTCGTCTATATCTGCATACAAAACAACCCGCTGGGCGGGTTGTCCGGCATCTGAGCAAACATTACGAGTGCCTACCACGCGGGTTCTCGATAGTCAAAGTGTTAATTTTTAACAAGCAGAAACGTCTGCGTATGATGCTATTAAGCTTACAACTTAAGATTAAATAAGTAATTGTCATACATTTTGTTTTTGATACAAGCTTTTCTCGCTGACTGTACTTTTCGTACCACAGGCAACTAATACTCATCGAGACGATTCTAAAAGCTCCAAATACAATTAGTTTAGTTATAGTTTCCGTTGTTGTTGTTGTGAGGAAGTTTGAAAGTAGCTCCAGTAACGGAGAAAATGAGGAGTGCTAGGTTGTCGTGGTATGGGCATGTAACGCGGAGGGATGAATGCCATATAGGCAAAAGAATGTTAGGGATGAATGTTGATGGACGGAGAGCGTATGGTAGACCCAAAAAACGATGGATGGATTGTGTGAAAGAGGATATGAGAAAGAAAGGGGTGAGTGCTGAGGACACGAAAGAAAGAGGAGAATGGAAGAGAAAAACATGTTGTGCCGACCCCACATGACGTGGGATAAGGGCAGGGGAAAGAAGAAGAGATAGTTTCCGTTGTTTCATCACAGAGTTCCTACGACCACCTCCAGTCTCTTTGTATGGCGATAACAAAGAGGAAACTTTGAAAAATGTATGGAAGTTTTAGGACATTTTTTGCTAGGATGAAAAGGGCTCGCCATCTTGACTAGAAATAACACAAAAGTGGCAAAAAGGTCAAAATAAATAAAATGCCAAAAAATAAAAGAAACGGTCATGAATGAGTAGTTAGTTCTCTTTAAACAATTTAAAAAAAATAGTATTCAATTAAAAAGTTAGGCGAAATAAAAACCAATGCCTGGATGAACTGGCAAGAAGCATAAAAGATTAGGAATAGGAATTAGAGTTTGAAGGTGTTCCAGACGTAAGTTTTAAATGATTGATGCAAACCGAAATGTGACCAATTCACGAGTACTGTCCAACTAGCAGCGATAACATTAGCGACAGGGGTGCGAAACTCTCCGCTCGGCTCAGCATTGCTCCGAGCAATTATTATGGTTGACACAACTTGACGTCCCTTTGTGTGCACAACCACAGATAAGATAATGGCTTGAATTTTGACAACCCTAAATAGCCGAAAGGGATAGTGCCATACATATTATGAATAAATGTCTATGTCATAAAAAAGGCACCGTATTATTCGCCCCTTCCCGCGTAGCCAAGATGCCGATTGCTTACGCTCCGTAGCGATCGAAACGCAACTGTCACTGTCGCACTAATATGGAAGAGTGACAGAGAGACATTATGCTTTTCGCTGTCGAAGCGATAGCGATTGTAACCTTGGCTAGGCCGGCTGAAGCGCTGTCAAACTTCGGTTTTGTAGGAAGTTTCCTTTCTGTACGGTAGTACCTACTATTATTTATTCTGTGGTACCGAAAAGCGATAGGCAAGGCTATTATTATTTCGCACAAGAATGCCTGTACTCTGAATAGGTCACAATTTTTCCAAAAACCATCAACTTTTGGATTATTTCCACTCGGCATCACGAAGACTATCGATTTAAAAAGGAAATGATTTTCTGAAAAAAAAAGGACAGTTTTCTGACGCATTTTGGCATATGTACTTACATTTTGTATGGACCGTCACAATCACAACTCTACACACAAAATTTGTATGAAAAACTCTGGACACTTTTTTAGGGTTCCATACCCAAAGGGTAAAACGGGACCCTATTACTAACACTTCGCTGTCCGTCCGTCCGTCTGTCACCAGGCTGTATCTCACGAACCGTGATAGCTAGACAGTTGAAATTTTCACAGATGATGTATTTCTGTTACCGCTATAACAACAAATACTAAAAACAGAATAAAACAAAGATTTAATTGGGGCTCCCATACAACAAACGTGATTTTTGACCAAAGTTAAGCAACGTCGGGAGTGGTCAGTACTTGGATGGGTGACGGTTCTTTTTTTTTTTTTTGCATTATGGTACGGAACCCTTCGTGCGCGAGTCCGAGTCGCACTTGCCCGGTTTTATTATTTCTTTTTTCTATCAATAGTCCTCGTGATTCTGAGTCGAAATAATCCAAGAGTTGTTACTTTTTCGAAAGTGCAACTTTAAATAAAATGCCCCAGAAATATTAGCAATTTTAATAAGAAAACTTCCGTGGACACAGACAGTAAATATATTAAGAACGGGTCACTGATGACACTCCTCGGTACGGAGTGAAACATGTCGAGCGTTTTTCGACTTAAAATACGTGAGTGAACCGTTCTTAATATATTTAAAATGGCCAAGATATACAGCCGACGATGGCTATACCACAAGCATTTTATCCCATTTAAACAGAGTTCAGAGATTTTCGAAACTTCGCAACGTAATCGCTCGCGGTCGGACACATGCCCATAATTCCTTTGATAACATATAATCACAGACATTTGAAACCGCAGCCTAACCTTCCGGCGCTACAGACGGTCGGCGCGTGCGTGGCGTGCGGCGAGCGCGCCTCGGCATTCTGCAGCGGGTGCCGCGTCACGCCGTACTGCTCGCCCGGCTGCCAGCGCCGCGACTGGGCCCACAGGCACAAGACTGTGTGTCACAACCTGAAGCGGTGAGTGTACGGAGTAGAGTGGCGTGCGGCGAGCGCGCCTCGGCGTTCTGCAGCGGGTGCCGCGTCACGCCGTACTGCTCGCCCGGCTGCCAGCGCCGCGACTGGGCCCACAGGCACAAGACTGTGTGTCACAACCTGAAGCGGTGAGTGTACGGAGTAGAGTGGCGTGCGGCGAGCGCGCCTCGGCGTTCTGCAGCGGGTGCCGCGTCACGCCGTACTGCTCGCCCGGCTGCCAGCGCCGCGACTGGGCCCACAGGCACAAGACTGTGTGTCACAACCTGAAGCGGTGAGTGTACGGAGTAGAGTGGCGTGCGGCGAGCGCGCCTCGGCGTTCTGCAGCGGGTGCCGCGTCACGCCGTACTGCTCGCCCGGCTGCCAGCGCCGCGACTGGGCCCACAGGCACAAGACTGTGTGTCACAACCTGAAGCGGTGAGTGTACGGAGTAGAGTGGCGTGCGGCGAGCGCGCCTCGGCGTTCTGCAGCGGGTGCCGCGTCACGCCGTACTGCTCGCCCGGCTGCCAGCGCCGCGACTGGGCCCACAGGCACAAGACTGTGTGTCACAACCTGAAGCGGTGAGTGTACGGAGTAGAGTGGCGTGCGGCGAGCGCGCCTCGGCGTTCTGCAGCGGGTGCCGCGTCACGCCGTACTGCTCGCCCGGCTGCCAGCGCCGCGACTGGGCCCACAGGCACAAGACTGTGTGTCACAACCTGAAGCGGTGAGTGTACGGAGTAGAGTGGCGTGCGGCGAGCGCGCCTCGGCGTTCTGCAGCGGGTGCCGCGTCACGCCGTACTGCTCGCCCGGCTGCCAGCGCCGCGACTGGGCCCACAGGCACAAGACTGTGTGTCACAACCTGAAGCGGTGAGTGTACGGAGTAGAGTGGCGTGCGGCGAGCGCGCCTCGGCGTTCTGCAGCGGGTGCCGCGTCACGCCGTACTGCTCGCCCGGCTGCCAGCGCCGCGACTGGGCCCACAGGCACAAGACTGTGTGTCACAACCTGAAGCGGTGAGTGTACGGAGTAGAGTGGCGTGCGGCGAGCGCGCCTCGGCGTTCTGCAGCGGGTGCCGCGTCACGCCGTACTGCTCGCCCGGCTGCCAGCGCCGCGACTGGGCCCACAGGCACAAGACTGTGTGTCACAACCTGAAGCGGTGAGTGTACGGAGTAGAGTGGCGTGCGGCGAGCGCGCCTCGGCGTTCTGCAGCGGGTGCCGCGTCACGCCGTACTGCTCGCCCGGCTGCCAGCGCCGCGACTGGGCCCACAGGCACAAGACTGTGTGTCACAACCTGAAGCGGTGAGTGTACGGAGTAGAGTGGCGTGCGGCGAGCGCGCCTCGGCGTTCTGCAGCGGGTGCCGCGTCACGCCGTACTGCTCGCCCGGCTGCCAGCGCCGCGACTGGGCCCACAGGCACAAGACTGTGTGTCACAACCTGAAGCGGTGAGTGTACGGAGTAGAGTGGCGTGCGGCGAGCGCGCCTCGGCGTTCTGCAGCGGGTGCCGCGTCACGCCGTACTGCTCGCCCGGCTGCCAGCGCCGCGACTGGGCCCACAGGCACAAGACTGTGTGTCACAACCTGAAGCGGTGAGTGTACGGAGTAGAGTGGCGTGCGGCGAGCGCGCCTCGGCGTTCTGCAGCGGGTGCCGCGTCACGCCGTACAACTCGCCCGGCTGCCAGCGCCGCGACTGGGCCCACAGGCACAAGACTGTGTGTCACAACCTGAAGCGGTGAGTGTACGGAGTAGAGTGGCGTGCGGCGAGCGCGCCTCGGCGTTCTGCAGCGGGTGCCGCGTCACGCCGTACAACTCGCCCGGCTGCCAGCGCCGCGACTGGGCCCACAGGCACAAGACCTGAAGCGGTGAGTGTACGAAGTAGAGTGGCGTCGAGACCAGCACAAGGAATGTGAGCGGGTTGAGTGCAGTTTGATTTTATATGACTGACGCTGCCCGCTTTGCCATGCGCTCGGCTGGATGTTCAATGTTCACCACAGGTGAATGAAGTCTCGTGCCTGTGGCGTGACTTGTAACTAACACAGTGGACTCAGTGAACCTAAGACTACTGGCAGGCGTGGCTCACTCCGCGATTTCGTCGCGTCGCTACAAGTACATGCAGCCTACACAAATTTTGGTGTCATAGCCATAGTAATTGCCGCGCACCGCGTCGGAACGGACGCTTGTTCGCGCTTGCGCCACCTAGCGGTCATACATGTCGTAATTGACGCGTAGTCAACCTTCGGTACCTACTTAGTACTATTTATTCTATGCTACTGGTCATTAACTGAGATCCTTATTTGTATGAGTACTCGAAATAAATGATTTCATTTCATTTGACTTCGCACCATATTTTAGTTACCATTGTTACCCGAAATGTGGAACTAAACAAATATTTCATGTTTCAGTCAATCCGGGGGCATTGCATCCAGACTTGACAATGATTCGGAGCCAGTGTGAGTATTATATTGCATATTCTACCCTTCCACAGTTTAAATACTAGAAGAGAAACATTAACTAATAGGGTATTATACTGTATTTAAAATAAATTAATTTACACTATGCATGACAGCACCAGATAATTATTAGAAAAACACAGATAGGAGTTATTTTTAAACACAAGTTCTATTTAATAAATCGGATAGAAATATAAGAAGTATGTGAGTTGACCGTGACGTCACGATGTAATGTTTCATATGAATTCCATATTAGCAAATCGTTTTGACAGTTCTAAAAAAGTAACTGACTTGACTAGTAGGAAAATACCCTACTTAAAGCAATTTTCTGTCCTCCGGCCGGAAAGTGTCAACTGTGCTATCAAAATCGTTGCAGACTTTTCTTGGTGTAACTCTTGGCCTAATAAGGAATGGTTTGTGTCAGGGTCCCGGCGCGCCGCCCGCGCTCGCCCGGCGCCGCGCGCGACTCCGGCCCCGACAGGATGCCTCCGAAGGTAGCTATATATTTATGGCTTATATACAGTGAAACCTGGTTAATTGGCACCTGGATAAATGGAAAACCTCAATAATTGCAATTAAAAGTCCGGTCCCGGTCCCTTGAGACCAAAAGACCTCTATAATTGAAATTTTTGAACCTCTATAATTGCAATTTAGATTTTAGGGCTTTTCGTAATTTTGCCTCTGTAATTGACCACATCGCAACTAAGACCTCTATAATTGACACAGTGCTAAAAAAATCCGATATTTTTGCTCTTCTTTTTACCATTATTTTTGAAACGAGTCTTACTTATTACCTCTGTAATTGAAATAATGTAGTTGTAGACAGCAGGAACAATATTTTAATAACAATGATCATTTATTTTATTTATATCTTCATCAAGAATTCAATTTATTTATTAGGTATCTATCACAGCCTGTAGTAGGTGAAATAGTTTTGATTAAATCAAATACAAAGTATGCTTTTTACATTCCAATAAAGCTTTCTTCTACAATTCAAGGGAATTTTTTAAACCCATATGATTAATAAGAAAATAAAGTAGTAATTAATGTAGTGTAAAAGTGCAAGTATAGACAGAAGCTATATACAGACCAGAAACCCAGAACGTAAGCGTGTAAATCTACTTTCAATGGTTATTTGCACCTCCATAAAAGAAATTTGTCAGAACGCAACCTCTATTAATGAAAACCTCTATAATTAACACAACGATTTTTTTAACCTCGTTAATTGACACGACCTGCTTAAATGAAAAACCTGGTTAATTGACAAAAAATGGCCGGTCCCTTGATATTGCAATTATCCAGGTTCCACTGTAGATGGTGCGAGAATGATACATAGCAGTACTTAACCGATTTATTGATTGTTGTTGTAGTGTATGCGATTATGCGAGCAGCTTAAATAGCATACGTACGCCGTCTCGTGTGTCCTTGTGTTAGCGGCAAAGCCATAAAAAAGAGCGGTCCCTGTCAATGGTACGATGGCCGCGGGCTGTGCGTCTGTTGTTGTGGAAGTGAAGTTATATTGTGTTTGCGAGGGCATTGCCGAGCTGGTGTTTATCTTTAGGTGTTACATAGTTACATAACTACTTATTTAACAAATACTATACAGCCCTGCTAAGCCGAGTGGCGCTATCTCAAAAGAAACTATAATAGTTGTTATACCCTGACAAGATTTTATTCGGCCTTCGCCATGTTGCGGATTTTCGGTGGTACTAAATTATTTTACTGGCAAGGAGAGTCTTTGACAACAGACCTTGTTTTTGAAGTCATCGTATGTCACCGATCCATACAAGTACAAAAGATTTCGCCATTTAAAATCGATTTTACCACAAAATATAATAAATCATTTTATAAATTATAATATAAGTAAGTATATCGTCGGCGTCGCGTAGTACTTATATTATAAGCTTAGCTTAGTTTGGGGCTAGGTCGATCTGAGTAAGATTGTCCCCAAATGAGTCTGAGTAATTAGTATGCGATACTATAATTTTCCCACCTTCCAGAAATTCGGTCCTCCGGGGAGCGCGTCCGCCCCGACCCCCGCCGCTAGAGCCAACGCACGCAACGACGATAGGGGTCGTCCCGACAACCGTGGCGACAACCGTGGCGACAACCGTAGTGACAACCGTTGCGACAACCGTGGCGACAACCGTGGCGACAACCGTGCCGACAACCGTGGCGACAACCGTGGCGACAATCGTGGCGACAACCGTGGCGACAACCGCGGACGCTCGGACAACTGGGGGCAGGACCGCGGCCGTCCGGATAACCGGGAGCAGGACCGAGGCCGCTCGGATAACCGAGGCCGCTCGGACAACTGGCAGGACAACAGAGGGGATAATCGGGGCAGATTCAACCGCTCGAATGACGGTAATTTATGTTTTTGTGATCCTAATATTTAATATATCGTTAAATATAGTGTGACATACAGTAGAATCCGTTTATTATGACTCCGCTTATGGTCCCCCCCCACATCTGGCGTCTTTCGAGCGTCGGCGTCTACAATTCTATGGCCGACGTCGACGCAACGTCGACGCAGCGTCGACGCAACTGCGCAGCGACGTCATTTTCCATAGCGCTGGACCGACGCCGACAGACGACGACGCTCGAAAGACGCCAGATGTGGGGGGGCCCTATACTGACCAACCGCTTACTATGACGTAATTACTGTGCGAAGTTTGGTTTTTATATAAAATTCTTTGTGACAAATTCGGATAAGATGACTTCGCTTATAGTGACAAACCGCTTACTATGACCTAAAAATCCTATTTCCATGAAATTATGTCCGGTTATACTGACACATTCGCTGGTTTTCGTGGCCGTCACCACGTCTTTCCCTTCGAGGACGTTTGGTGCGTTCGTGGCGTGTAAGGTATTTTAGTTTTACAAGTTGATATTTGTTACAAGTTTAATAAATCTCATTTCTCATAAAGGAATTTGAGATTAATTTGGAAAACAACAAAAATAAGAAGTTGTACAAGTATGTTTTATATGACATCCGCTTAGTATGACGTTTTTGTCACTTCCCTTCGATGTCATTATAAGCGGATTCTACTGTAATTATAATGGTAGAAGTTAAATAAAATGGAACTATACTGCAAAACGTAATTCAAGACCAAAAAAGTAAGACAATGTTGCCACTGCAAAATTTGTTTGTAAAATAGTAAATTCTTTTTGATAAATAATCACACTAAGATAATTTATTTATTACTAATTTTCTTAGAGAATATAACCAAACGGAGTGGTCATTAACAGGCGTTCCCCTCTGTCGAAAATAGGCGGCCAATGGTCGACGACATGTCAACCAAATGTATGGACTGACATTTATCTGACATGGCTATGTTTACGTTACGTATACATTTGATGTGCCCTCCCCCGCAAAAAACGGCAAACTATTTTGTACCGAAAATTATAGACATGGCGTCTCCGTAGGTTATATCCTCTAAGCTAATTTTACTCCTACGATTTAAAAAAGTTCTTTAATTTATTTTTTTGTACATAAATACAAGACGCGCTAGTAAAAGAGTGGCAACATTTCTTACTTTTTTGGTCTTGAATTACGTTTTGCAATTTAAAAAAAAATCCATACTAAATTGTTGTCATGTTAAGTGTGTCACTTTACGTCAAAAATGTGACAGTTACGTAAGAAGTGGCGCCCTCATTTATTTTCTACTATTTTATGTTGCTCTGTAAAATAAAGTCAATTTAAATTACGATCCATATTTTCTTCCAGGTGACGACAACAGGTCAAGACCCAACGACAGAAACAAAGACACCAGTTACTTTGGCACCAAGAACCAGGAGAGGGATGACCGACTAGACACACGCCCGAGGAACGACGTATCACCTGATGGAGGCCCCAGGAAGTCGAGACAGCAGTCGGGAGGGTTTGGCAAGAAAGATGACGAAGACTGGGGCCGTAAGTATCTTTTGTATTTTGGGTGAGGAGATACTCAAAATGGTATAATTTTGATATACACATACGAGCCCCGATGCATATGTTTTCGTCTAGTAAGAGCATTTTTTGAGGTTCTCGCGTTTGTTCAAAAATAATGTTTTTGTTTAAAAATTACTAATATTTAATGCTTATACTAATGTAATTTAATTTTATATGGTAATACTCTGCAATAACTAAATCCAAATACAAGAAATGCCGTTTGTACTGAAAGAAAAAAAATGATGATTTTTTATTTTTTTATTGACAGGTAGGATTACAACATATGTGAAAAGGGCTATTACTAGGGAAAGCAATAGGGCTCTGCCAATGTATTGACAATTTTGTTTCGAGCCCATGCATGCAGCAGTGCTGTGAGAGAGGACAATATGATTTAGACAACGTTTTTGAAAAGTCCTTTTTTTCAGCAATAAAAGTCTCATGCAATTTTATTATACGATCAAAATAAACTACATTAAACATTGCTATTATGGTTCCCATTACTGGGTCATTATATGTTCATGTGTAAAATTTATTAAAATAAACAAAATTGTTGCGTGGAACTAGACGAAATAATTTGCATCGGGGCTCATACTATGCAGCATAAAAACATATTTTAACGAAACTAAATAATTTGTATGAGTTATGGAAATAAAGAGGCTATACATAATAATAATAATGTAGCGAGGTAAGCGATCTTGACTATAATCTGTATCTTTAGGTATTTAAATAAAAGTAAACAAAATGTACTCTCAAATGGCTTCTTAAGCCAGTTGAGGGTGACGTAGGCTTGTGTCAGTCACGCGGTTCGCGAGTCTCGGAAGAGAGTACCAGGTCAAGAGTATATTATTATACCATGCCTGGAACCCATAGTACAAGCTTTGCTTATAGTTCGTTTTTTTAGCATTAGAAATAAGGTAAACAATCTTGATGTGTCTTTTAATTGAAAACCACGTTTTAAAAATAAGTTACGGCAAATATGTAACAATTTATGAATCTAATACGATCATTTATATTCTTCTGGTTACAAAAGTAATAGTTACTGATTTTTAAAAAGCGTTTATCAATTAAAAGACATGTCAAGATCGCTTACCTTTACTCAAGTTCTTTCTAATGCTAAAAAAACGAACTATAGTTTGGGTCTAGGTTTATTTGTGTAACTGTAAGATATCCCCTAATATTATTTCTTGAAATGAATCAGTATTTACTCAAGGCCCGATCTAGCTTGGCTGACTACTTTTTAGGGTTCCGTACCCAAAGGGTAAAACGGGACCCTATTACTAAGACTTCTCTGTCCGTCCGTCCGTCCGTCCGTCCGTCCGTCCGTCTGTCACCAGGCTGTATCTCGCGAACCGTGATAGCTAGACAGTTGAAATTTTCACAGATGATGTAATTTCTGTTGCCGCTATAACAACAAATACTAAAAACAGAATAAAATAAAGATTTAAATGGGGCTCCCATACAACAAACGTGATTTTTGACCAAAGTTAAGCAACGTCGGGAGTGGTCAGTACTTGGATGGGTGACCGTTTTTTTTTTGCGTTTTTTTTTTTTTGCATTATGGTACGGAACCCTTCGTGCGCGAGTCCGACTCGCACTTGCCCGGTTTTTTTACTTTCATAGAGCTCATTTATGTTTTTCAGCGAAACCCGAGAAAAAACCCGAGGAGCTTAAGCCGACGTTCGGCTTCAAGCCGAAAACGCCCGCCGTCCGTAAAGAGGAGCCTAAAGTAGAGCCCAAGGTTGCTTCCACCCCCGCCGCTCCTACCCCCGTCGCCGCCGCCGCCGCCGCTCCTAAGGCCGCTCTAGTGCCTAAGAAGTCAGTATTTAATATGTACAACTTAAGAAAATAGCCTATTTTACATATTATATTTAGGTTAATTTTGTAATTCAGGGACCGTGCAAGTTTACATGGTCCGCCATCAGACCTAAATCATAACCAGGGGTGCGAAACTCCTCTCTTTGGGCAAACTCGGCTCGGTTCGGCTCAACATTGCTCCGAGCAATTATTAGGGTTGACACAAGATGGCTTGAATTTTGACAACCCTAATTAGCCGAAAGGGATAGTGCCATATATTAGAAAGGGACAGCATGATTCGACCCTCAACCGCTGTCAAACTTTGGTTTTGTAGGCAATTTCCTTTCAGTACGGTAATACTATTATTTATTATGTGGTCTAGTGTTAACATTTGCGTTGTTTTCAGCTGCGTTATCGATCTGCTGTCGGTCAACGACACCTTCGTCCTATCAGCCGACGCGACCGCCGAGAGCTGCGGCAGCGGCGACGGCTACGTCGGCGTCACCATGCACACAGACTATTCGGACAACTACGAGCGCTTGCTGGACCCGTTCGGGCAGGCTTGTGAAGCCAGCGAGGCGTTCGAGTGAGTAACTGAGTAACACTTGTGTAATATACTGTACTTATGGGGGTACAGACACTATTCGGACAACTACGAGCGCTTGCTGGACCCGTTCGGGCAGGCTTGTGAAGCCAGCGAGGCGTTCGAGTGAGTAACTGAGTAACACTTGTGTAATATACTGTACTTATGGGGGTACAGACACTATTCGGACAACTACGAGCGCTTGCTGGACCCGTTCGGGCAGGCTTGTGAAGCCAGCGAGGCGTTCGAGTGAGTAACTGAGTAACACTTGTGTAATGTACTGTACTTATGGGGGTACAGACACTATTCGGACAACTACGAGCGCTTGCTGGACCCGTTCGGGCAGGCTTGTGAAGCTAGCGAGGCGTTCGAGTGAGTAACTGAGTAACACTTGTGTAATGTACTGTACTTATGGGGGTACAGACACTATTCGGACAACTACGAGCGCTTGCTGGACCCGTTCGGGCAGGCTTGTGAAGCCAGCGAGGCGTTCGAGTGAGTAACTGAGTAACACTTGTGTAATGTACTGTACTTATGGGGGTATAGAGACTATTCGGACAACTACGAGCGCTTGCTGGACCCGTTCGGGCAGGCTTGTGAAGCCAGCGAGGCGTTCGAGTGAGTAACTGAGTAACACTTGTGTAATGTACTGTACTTATGGGGGTACAGACACTATTCGGACAACTACGAGCGCTTGCTGGACCCGTTCGGGCAGGCTTGTGAAGCTAGCGAGGCGTTCGAGTGAGTAACTGAGTAACACTTGTGTAATGTACTGTACTTATGGGGGTATAGAGACTATTCGGACAACTACGAGCGCTTGCTGGACCCGTTCGGGCAGGCTTGTGAAGCCAGCGAGGCGTTCGAGTGAGTAACTGAGTAACACTTGTGTAATGTACTGTACTTATGGGGGTATAGAGACTATTCGGACAACTACGAGCGCTTGCTGGACCCGTTCGGGCAGGCTTGTGAAGCCAGCGAGGCGTTCGAGTGAGTAACTGAGTAGCACTTGTGTAATGTACTGTACTTATGGGGGTATAGAGACTATTCGGACAACTACGAGCGCTTGCTGGACCCGTTCGGGCAGGCTTGTGAAGCCAGCGAGGCGTTCGAGTGAGTAACTGAGTAACACTTGTGTAATGTACTGTACTTATGGGGGTATAGAGACTATTCGGACAACTACGAGCGCTTGCTGGACCCGTTCGGGCAGGCTTGTGAAGCCAGCGAGGCGTTCGAGTGAGTAACTGAGTAACACTTGTGTAATGTACTGTACTTATGGGGGTACAGACACTATTCGGACAACTACGAGCGCTTGCTGGACCCGTTCGGGCAGGCTTGTGAAGCCAGCGAGGCGTTCGAGTGAGTAACTGAGTAACACTTGTGTAATGTACTGTACTTATGGGGGTATAGAGACTATTCGGACAACTACGAGCGCTTGCTGGACCCGTTCGGGCAGGCTTGTGAAGCCAGCGAGGCGTTCGAGTGAGTAACTGAGTAACACTTGTGTAATGTACTGTACTTATGGGGGTATAGAGACTATTCGGACAACTACGAGCGCTTGCTGGACCCGTTCGGGCAGGCTTGTGAAGCCAGCGAGGCGTTCGAGTGAGTAACTGAGTAACACTTGTGTAATGTACTGTACTTATGGGGGTACAGACACTATTCGGACAACTACGAGCGCTTGCTGGACCCGTTCGGGCAGGCTTGTGAAGCCAGCGAGGCGTTCGAGTGAGTAACTGAGTAACACTTGTGTAATGTACTGTACTTATGGGGGTACAGACACTATTCGGACAACTACGAGCGCTTGCTGGACCCGTTCGGGCAGGCTTGTGAAGCCAGCGAGGCGTTCGAGTGAGTAACTGAGTAACACTTGTGTAATGTACTGTACTTATGGGGGTACAGACACTATTCGGACAACTACGAGCGCTTGCTGGACCCGTTCGGGCAGGCTTGTGAAGCCAGCGAGGCGTTCGAGTGAGTAACTGAGTAACACTTGTGTAATGTACTGTACTTATGGGGGTATAGAGACTATTCGGACAACTAGGAGCGCTTGCTGGACCCGTTCGGGCAGGCTTGTGAAGCCAGCGAGGCGTTCGAGTGAGTAACTGAGTAACACTTGTGTAATGTACTGTACTTATGGGGGTATAGAGACTATTCGGACAATTACGAGCGCTTGCTGGACCCGTTCGGGCAGGCTTGTGAAGCCAGCGAGGCGTTCGAGTGAGTAACTGAGTAACACTTGTGTAATATACTGTACTTATGGGGGTACAGACACTATTCGGACAACTACGAGCGCTTGCTGGACCCGTTCGGGCAGGCTTGTGAAGTCAGCGAGGCGTTCGAGTGAGTAACTGAGTAACACTTGTGTAATGTACTGTACTTATGGGGGTACAGACACTATTCGGACAACTACGAGCGCTTGCTGGACCCGTTCGGGCAGGCTTGTGAAGCTAGCGAGGCGTTCGAGTGAGTAACTGAGTAACACTTGTGTAATATACTGTACTTATGGGGGTACAGACACTATTCGGACAACTACGAGCGCTTGCTGGACCCGTTCGGGCAGGCTTGTGAAGCTAGCGAGGCGTTCGAGTGAGTAACTGAGTAACACTTGTGTAATGTACTGTACTTATGGGGGTACAGACACTATTCGGACAACTACGAGCGCTTGCTGGACCCGTTCGGGCAGGCTTGTGAAGCCAGCGAGGCGTTCGAGTGAGTAACTGAGTAACACTTGTGTAATGTACTGTACTTATGGGGGTATAGAGACTATTCGGACAACTACGAGCGCTTGCTGGACCCGTTCGGGCAGGCTTGTGAAGCCAGCGAGGCGTTCGAGTGAGTAACTGAGTAACACTTGTGTAATGTACTGTACTTATGGGGGTATAGAGACTATTCGGACAACTACGAGCGCTTGCTGGACCCGTTCGGGCAGGCTTGTGAAGCCAGCGAGGCGTTCGAGTGAGTAACTGAGTAACACTTGTGTAATGTACTGTACTTATGCGGGTACAGAGACTACTCGACAACTACGAGCGCTTGCTGGACCCGTTCGGGCAGGCTTGTGAAGCTAGCGAGGCCTTCGAGTGAGTAGCACTTGTGTATTGTTTAGTCAAAAAACTTAATTTCCGTGCCATTTCGTACCTGGACTCAAATGAAATATATAATCAATATGAAAGTCGCTAGGGACTTCATACTATTGTGACTGTGACGAAATGGTACTGAATTAAATTCTTTGACCGTACTACGATTTTAATAAAATTTTATTGAATTAACGCCATTAGGGAGGGACGCCAGCGTCGAGGTCGCGATCTAAGATAGGTTAGATCTTGCACTGTTTAATTATGGTGTTATTTCAGGCCATTACCCGGCGACTCGTTCGCGTACCTGGATGCGTCAGAAGGCGCATGGTACCGCGCTCGTCGCCTGTCCCCCACACGCGCCGCGCTGCTCGACGCCGCGAGGGTCGTCACACTAGCGCCGGGCGACACCTACCGTCGCCTGCCGAAGGACTTCGCTGTTCTACCGGAGTTCTGCGCGCACCTCAAGAACGATAAAGTCCAGGTATCAGGCTCCACTGATGAGTAGATCTGTCCAGTAACACGCGTGTCTAGTAGCGTCGGTGTCCCACACGCGCCGCGCTGCTCGACGCCGCGAGGGTCGTCACACTAGCGCCGGGCGACACCTACCGTCGCCTGCCGAAGGACTTCGCAGTTCTACCGGAGTTCTGTGCGCACCTCAAGAACGATAAAGTCCAGGTATTAGGCTCCACTGATGAGTAGATCTGTCCAGTAACACAGGTATCTAGTAGCGTCGGTGTCCCACACGCGCCGCGCTGCTCGACGCCGCGAGGGTCGTCACACTAGCGCCGGGCGACACCTACCGTCGCCTGCCGAAGGACTTCGCAGTTCTACCGGAGTTCTGTGCGCACCTCAAGAACGATAAAGTCCAGGTATCAGGCTCCACTGATGAGTAGATCTATCCAGTAACACAGGTATCTAGAAGCGTCGGTGTCCCACACGCGCCGCGCTGCTCGACGCCGCGAGGGTCGTCACACTGGCGCCGGGCGACACCTACCGTCGCCTGCCGAAGGACTTCGCTGTTCTACCGGAGTTCTGTGCGCACCTCAAGAACGATAAAGTCCAGGTATTAGGCTCTACGCGTATCTAGTAGCG